>NW_027672166.1:0-45612 GCF_964165515.1 Mesoplodon bidens | reverse complement strand
GGGCTGATGCTAACATTGTCTTCAGCCCCACCCTGAGGGCTCTCCGCAGAGCAACAAATAACCCTCACGACCACTCTGTGAGGGGCCTCCTATGCTTATCCCTCGTTTTGGAGATGGGGAACCCAAGAGAAGATGCCCAAGATCTTACAGTGAATAGGGGGGAAGGGCTGGGATTTCAATTGGGTCCACTCCAAATTCTACTTTTTTCTTTCTTTTTTTTTTTGATATCAGTGTTTTTTTAATGGAAGTATAGTTAATTTATAACGCTGTGTTACTTTCAAGGGTACAGCAGAAAGATTCAGTTGTACATATATATATATATATATATATATATATATATATATATATATAATTTTTTCAGATTTTTTTTCCATTATAGATTATTACAAGATATTGAGTATAGTTCCCTGTGCTATACAGTAGGTCCTTATTGTTTATGTATTTTACATACTGTAGTGTGTATATGTTAATCCAAGCCTCCTAAGTTATCCCCCTACCTCCCGCCCGCTAACCCTTTGGTAACCATAAGTCTGTTCTCTATGTCTGTGAGTCTATTTGTGTTTTGTAAGTAAGTTCATTTGTATCAGTTTTTTAAAGATTCCACATATAATTGATATCCTATGCTATTTGTCTTTCTCTGTGTGGCTTATTTCACTTAGTATGATCATCTCTAGGTCCATCCGTGTTGCTGCCAATGGCAACATTTCACAAATCCTACACTCTTAACCACTACCTTCAGGCTAACTATATATTTGTCACAATGCAAAGGCAGGGGTCTGGATTTTTTACTTTACAAAGCTAAATAAAGTGGATGCTTACGATATTCTGGTGAGTCAAATCCACTTTTCATTTACAATAAGTAGGACAGAAACAACCACATCTTAAATATTTTTTTAAAGTGAAAAACACTAACTTCACTTCCTGGGCACTCACTTCCTAAGCCACGAAAGCGTGGCATATTTGTTTCAGTAATTAATTAATCTAGTTGTTATATGATTAGTGGGAATAACTGGATCTGCTAGGTATGTGGAAGTACAAGATGGCTGGGCTCTCTCTGCCTCTTCATGGCAGCAGCTGCCCGCCGCGTGTGCATGGCATGACACGCACTGTCTCCTTGCTGTCGTCGTCATCACGGTGCTGTTACAACGCTGCACAGATGAGGAAACCGTTACGCAGAGGCAAGTGAGGGAATGACCTGCCCAAGGCTGGCTAAATTATGAGCAGAGTCCCAGGACTTGACGCCCGGTCCACCTGACTGCAAAGCCCAAGATCTAGGGCATCTATGCCTTCCCTCTTCCCACAGCGCCCCGCACCCAGGTTGTTCTGCAGATCAAAGCTCAGGCTTCAAGAAGTAACAATAACTGACCTGGACATTTTCAAACGAAGTAGGTGTTACATCTCATTAGGTGGAGATGCTTTGTTTAAAATCCTGCCTAAACAATTCACAAGGGAGGCTTAAAGAACATGAAGAGACCGAACTTCTAATTTAATTATTTTCACTGTTTTAATTCGTTATTAAAACTTTGAGGATGTACTATTTCCAATGGTATTTGACTGGATGCCATGATGTCTGTTTTACAGTTTTGAGATTTCTAAACCTTAACCAGAACAATCAATATTTAAGTATATAATTCTACTTAAAATCATTAAAAACCCATTTTAATTTAAGAAATGTGATCTGTGGCAATGTCATAAGATACACAAACATTTATTGGAAAAGTCAGATTTTTCAAAAGGGGTTTGATATTACAAAGGGAGGGACCTGTCGACATGAATACTTCTTAGGATGGGAGTTGGTGGGGTACACAGCAGGACAGCCTTCCTTCAAAGCCCCTAACACCCTCCCCTCTCAGGGACCCACACCCAAGAGCTGGTGCCCCACCCCTGAGACGAGCTAGAAGAGGAAAGGGTTTGGAACCATGGGCATGTGTCTGTGACTCCCAACAGGGCCTGCCACGAAAAGATTCCAATTCTCCAAGTTAAAAAAAAAGGACTGATTGTTCTTTGTCCATAATCCCAAGGTGTAAATAACTAACCAGCAGAACCAGTTTACACCCTTCCTAATGGATCAGTGACAACCTCACGCCCGCAGCCACGTTTCTGAAAGGCAGCCAGGTTGTGGCAGCCCTGTTCCCCTCAGCACCCTTCCCGAACTAAAGGCCAGACAGTCCCTCAACATCCCCACCTCCCAAAGCCCACCAACCCCTGAGCCCTGTGATGCTCAACAGTTTGCATTGCTTAGAGGGACTGTGCTTTGCCAGCCAGCTCTCTGTTGCTTGGCCAGCAGTGAACTCAGGTCTTCAGAGTGATGGCCTCTCCTCCAGTGGCAGGAACTGATTGAAAATGCAAGGACCATAGCAATGAAGACAGACAGTGACAACCGATGAAATCTCACTCCTCAGAGGAGAAATGCAAAGGAACAGCACACCGAAACCACTGAGGCAAATCCGAAGAGGAACAGGAGCTTGATGTGGTCTCAAAATATCTCCCCGTGGCCGTTTCTTTTCACCAAGAGAAAAACTTACTTTTCCACAGTGGGGCAGTGTGGCAGAGGCCGCCAGAGCCAGGGGATCAAAATCAGAACCACATGCCTCATGATGGGATGTGACCTGGTGACACAAACACAGCCTCCCCCGTGACTGATTCCCGTGTAAAATACA
This sequence comes from Mesoplodon bidens, assembly GCF_964165515.1. Taxonomy (NCBI): domain Eukaryota; kingdom Metazoa; phylum Chordata; class Mammalia; order Artiodactyla; family Ziphiidae; genus Mesoplodon; species Mesoplodon bidens. The sequence continues at coordinate 42,952 of NW_027672166.1, read as the reverse complement.
AAACCCGAATCTAACCGTGAGGAAGCGTCTGACAAACTCCCCAGCTGAGGCAAGTTCTCCACAGTGACTAGCCTGTATTTTCCCACAATTTCAACATCGTAGAAGACAAAGGCATTAACAGATACACACTACTGTATATAGAATAGATAAACAACAAGGACCTAGTGTATAGCACAGGGGACTATATTCAATGTCTTGTAATAACCTATAACGGAGGGACTTCCCTGGTGGTGCAGTGGCTAAGAATCTGCCTGCCACTGCAGGGGACATGGGTTCGAGCCCTGGTCCAGGAAGATCCCACATGCCGCAGAGCAACTAAGCCTGTGCACCACAACTACTGAGCCTGTGCTCTAGAGCCCACGAGCCACAACTACTGAGCCCACGCGCCTAGAACCCGTGCTCCTCAACAAGAGAAGCCACCGTAATGAAAAGCCCGCGAGCCGCAATGAAGAGTAGCCCCTGCTCGCCCCAACTAGAGAAAGCCCACGCGCAGCAATCAAGACCCATCACAGCCAAAATTAAATAAATAAGATAATAAATATATTTTAAAAAATCTATAACAGAAATCATTTTGCTGTACACCTGAAACATTGTAAATCAACTATACTCCAATAATTAAAAAAAAAGAAAAGAAAAGGCAGAACAACTCTGCTGTTTAGAAGACTCTAAGGAGACAGATCCTGGACTGGATCTTAAATCAGGGGGAAAGTGTTATAAAGGACAGGACTGGGACGCTGGGTGAAATTTGCATGGGGGCTGTGTTTTAGACAATAGTAGTGCATCAGTGTCAGGTGCCCTCAGTACGATCACTGTGCTGATGCAGAATAACAGCCTTGCTGAGGACATGGCGTCCACCACTAACACTGAAACGGTTAAGGGAAAGAATTCTATTCCCTTGTAGAAGGGAGCGGGAAAGGGAGGGATGATAAAGTCAATGTGGCAAATGGTAAAAGGCTAATTATGGGCAAAGGGACCATGGGTTCTTCATCCCAGTCATAGCTGGTGTGCTCCATGAAGCTTTTAAGAGACTCTGCACACATTTCATTCACTCTTCTCAGGTGTCTTGGGGTGGAGGTGGTGGTTGGAGCGGAGGGAGGACTGGTCTGATTTACCTGGTCTGGTACGTAGACAGGGTGTTCCCAATACATATATACAAATATACAATTTATAGATGAGTTCCATAAGCAGCAGGAATCTCAGTCCTGTTCTTCAAATCTGAGAGGCATTTATTAGAACTCCTCTCTGATTTTTTCATTAGATTAATATTAAACAAATGGCCTTACCCTATGGTGCTAGCAAGATATTCCCAGTCTATTTCATTAACATCTTCCACATTTATTTCATTCAACCTATGAGAAAAAATAAAAATTAAGTTTTCAAGCCAAAAATCAACAGGATCCACATCTTCATGGGCTCACAGAATATTAAGAGCTGGAAGGCCTCAGCGTGTTCACCCCTGCTCCAGCTCCCCTGTTACACAGGCCCAGTGTCACTGGCATGCTAACCCAAGGTCAGCCCAAGGTCTTGGGGTGAGCTACAGACCAAAAAATCACCCTTCCTCCTCCTGAGCCCTTTGCATCTCCCACCAAGCCTAGTAAAAAACACAACTTCACAAGGAACTATATTAAATATGCTGTGATAAACCATAATAGAAAAGAATGAAATATGAAAAAGAATATATATATGCATAACTGAGTCACTTTGCTGTATAGCAAAGGTTAAACACAACATTGTAAATCAACTATACTTCAATTAAAAAAAAAAAAAAACACAGGGACTTCCCTGGTGGCACAGTGGTTAAGACTCCACACTCCCAATGCAGGGCGCACGGGTTCGATCCCTGGTCAGGGAACTAGATCCCACATGTATGCCACAACTAAGAGTCTGCATGCCACAACTAATGAACCTGCCTGCTGCAACTAAGACATGGCACAACCAAATAAATAAATACAATATTAAAAACCAACCAACCAAACAAACCAAAACACAACTTCACCATTCAATGTAGACACACAAGAGTAGTATACATGTGTACTCAGCACTTACTAAGTGACAAACACTGGGTTAAGACCTTGATACCCACTAATCCATTTACCCTCAACACCACCTGATGAAGCTAGGGGATTATGTCCTTTCCACAGGCCAGGAATCAGGTTTGAGAGCTTGGGTCATTGGCTCAAGGTTTCATGACTCATAGGTGGTACCCACATTGGAACCCAGGCCTGCCTGACGTGAGATGCCCTCCTTGGCTCTGCTAGTCTCTGCTGTCTCTGGTAGAGGAGAAAAACCCCAGCCAGGCCAGCGTGGAGAACGAGGAAGCCCACCAATGAAGGAGAAGCAGGCTTCCTGACAGAGCGCAAGAATAATGAAGCTGGACAGGGAGGCCAGAATCCAAAGGTTTCTTCTGCTCTTTGCTGTTCCTCATTGGACATGAGGCCAGGTCCACTAGACTCGCAGTCTTTGTAAAACAGTTCTGTGTCTCCCTGTCGATCAGGGGAGGGAGGACTCTGCACGGACCAGGAACTCAAAGACAAAAGTAAAGACCAAGCAGCAGTGACGCCAACTAATGCATGCTAGAGAGCAGTAGGGCTCGGCCTGAAGTATTTACCTCCATTTTCCAATGGACAGAAGTAAGCAATGTCTATGTGAAAGCCTTAAAGACTCAAAGAGCTATGTTTATTGAGTGCATGCTACGTTTTGCATGCATTATTTCATTTCTTCGGCCAATAACACTAAGAGGCAGGTACTGTTATTATCATCCTCATTTAAGATGAACAAACCAAGAACTAGAAAGGCAGGAAACACATCCAAGGTCATGCACGTAGAAAGTGCTGGAACAGGAATATGAACCGTGGTAATCTTACTGCAGATTCTGCTGTTTAACAATTACTCTTTGGCTAGAGAGGAAAACGGGTAAAATATCGTCACTTTCTATTTCTGTACCTTTCAATGAGGTTGATCTTGGCCTGTAGGGCATTAAGTCCCCGGTATACGTCCCGACCATTTGTCCTCTTCTTGGTTAGAATTTCCGTCCTACATTGAAAGAAAGAAAAACAGTTTATTTTCGGGGTAAAGTTTCCATTAAAATGTCCTTTGTTTTCCTCATTTAAATTGTCCTTATTCAGAACCACTTTATAACTTTTGCAACTCATCACAGCTAAGATTTACCACCATCAAGAATATACCTTTTTAAAAGTTTTTTTTAAAGTGGGAGAGGGTAAATAAAGAGATAGGAAGTTGATGGTTATTGAAAATGAGTGATGGATACAAGGAGTTCTAAGTTGGTGTGTGTTACACAATTTCCATAATAAACAGTATAATAAAAGGGAGGAAAAAAAAAGAATAAGCCTGCTTGCAGGTGCTAAAGGATGCTGTGTAGACTCAATTTATTTTTGCTTGTTTATCAAACAGAGAGATATTGCTCTTATTACCATTATAGCTGCTGAAACACCAAACTACACAGATTTACTAAAGTGATCAATGACTCCATGATTCCTCTAAGGCCCCAAGTTCAAGGCTGAGGGAAAGGGTTCCCTGAAGTTCCTAATGAGAGAAGCAGCCCAATTAAAAATATTTAAAAAGTGCTTCTCTTGAAGAGTGAAATCTGTCACAATCTGATGGACAGATCATGAGCTGTGACATTTACTTTCTTGAGCAGGGAGGTACATGAGGCACACACAGAGAAACTGAGAGTTTTTACTAATAGCCGCCCATGTTCACTGGTTTGAAATGTACCCGCTGATGCCATTTCAATGTTTCATGAAGTAAACCTATGCTCAGCATTCAAGTTTCCTACTTTTTTCTTCAAATTAAAAAAGAACCCTTGCATGTTATTTAATTATGCTGATTCTGAAGCACGGCTCCCCTTCATCATTTCCTTTTTAAGACACTGACATATCATCTTCCAACCGAGGCTTTATAACCCACTCCTTTTTTAAAAGTAATTAATTAATTAATTAATTATTTTTGGCTGTGTTGGGTCTTCATTGCTGAACGTGGGCTTTCTTTAGTTGTGGCGAGCAGGGGCTACTCTTCATTGCGGTGCATGGACTTCTCATTGCAGTGGCCTCTCTTGTCGCAGAGCACGGGCTCTAGGCAGGTGGGCTTCAGTAGTTGTGGCACACAGGCTCAGTAGTTATGGCTCACAGGCTCTAGAGTGCAGGCTCAGTAGATGTGGCACACGGGCTTAGTTGCTCCACGGCATGTGGGATCTTACCAGGCCAGGGATCGAACCCATGTCCCCTCCATTGGCAGGCGGATTCTTAACCACTGCACCACCAGGGAAGCCCCCCCACATTTTTTTTTTTTTTTCTGTACGCAGGCTTCTCACTGTTGTGGCCTCTCCCGTTGCAGAGCACAGGTTCTGGATGCACAGGCTCAGCAGCCATGGCTCACAGGCCTAGCCGCTCCGCGGCATGTGGGATCTTCCTGGACCAGGGCACGAACCCATGTCCCCTGCATCGGCAGGCAAACTCTCAACCACTGCACCACCAGAGAAGTCCCCACTCCTTTTTTTAAGCCTAAGATATAGGGGTAGAAAGGGCTCTGGTTCCTCCATATTACACACTTCCCCCCCAAAACATTATCTGTCCTTATTTCCTGAGGGTAGTCTTCTAGTAAGATAAATATTCTACAGCAGAACTGTAAGGTATATAAACAATACTCAGTATAATCTAGCAGTTTGCTTTTAACGTACAACATGCCCACTCTGGATTTCATTCTTCTTTAATGGTCAAGATGACGGAGCACCCTTTATGCAGGATGATGGAGCCCCGTTTATACAGGAGACCTGGGTCGTGGGCTGTAGAACCACTGCTTCAAGCTGTCATGTTGCAGCTGAAAGTTAGCTCGGAATCCCTCCAGGGCTGGGAAAAGCTACGTTGGGCAAAGAACATGCAGCAACATCTGGACCGAAACTACTTCTTCATGATGGATGTACCTAAAGATGTTCTAGGATGAAAGAGTATGACTGCCCTGCTTTGGATGAAGACAGAGGAACTGCTGAATTAGAAAGCACAAGTAAAAAGGTGGAGGTATTACTGATCACTACACTTGTGATTTCCCTCCTAAATATCCAGACGTTAATTTTGTATTTCTTTCATGCTATAAATAGGTAACAATCTTGTTTTATGAAGAAAGGGACAGAGTGAAGAAATCAGAAGTCAATATTCAATATTAAAAAGATTCAAGTTCTGTTTACAAAACAGAAACAGACTCACAGATACAGAAAACAAACTTATGGTTACCAAAGGGGAAAGGGGGCAGGAATAAATTTGAAATTGCAGATTAGCAGATACAAACTACTATATATAAAATAGATAAACAACAAGGTCCTACTGTACAGCACAGGAAACTGTATTCACTATCTTGTAATAAGTTACATTGGAAAAGAATCAAAAAAAATAATATATATGCACAACTGAATCACTTAGTACACCAGAAACTAACACAACATTGTAAATCAACTCTACTTCAATTAAATAAATAAATAAATAAATAGAATAAAAAGGTCCAAGTTCTTTATGAAGAAGCCACACAATGAATCAGGGGTGGTTAAATGCTAACTTAAATCAGCTTTCGATATTGAAGTGGTTGGAGCAGCGGATTAGAGAGGATCATTCTTGACCTACTGTAAGGCTTTCCACGTGTTAGTTACAGATATTCTTAGTAACCTCAGCAGTCCACCCCTCTCCGGAAGTTGCTGAGAGAGGGGCAGGGAATGCTTCTTGTTGAAATTTATGTAAGAAGCCTCAAACTTACCACTTACTTTGACACTGCATCCAATTCCTGGTTTCCACTTTTGCCTCCACTTCTACCCAGGATATGCCTTTGTACAGTTTTTCCCAAACAACTGACAGGCGACCTTCAGGATTCTCTTGGAGTTTAGAATCCATCTCGTTTAGCTCCTGGGGAGACATTTCCTTTAGAATCACTTCTTCAACAGCCTTGATTAGTTTCTGGGTGTCCGTCTTGCTCCAAGCACCATGAGTTCTTTCTGTTGACATAAAAGGATGGTCTTGAAGTTGCTCATCTATTTGCTTTCAAACACAATATTAACAACAAAATGATGATGAGGGGTATCTGTCATTTGACATCTCTCCAAACCCACAGAAGCTACAACACCAAGAGTGAACCCTAATGTGGACTGTGGACTCTGGGGGGTTAAGATGTGTCAAGGTAGCTTCACGGATTGTAACAAATGGACCACTCTGCTGGGGGTTGTTGAGAATGGGGGTGTGCCGTGCATGTGTAGGGCAGGAGATAAGTAGGAAGTCTTTGTACCTTCCTCTCACTTTACCTGTGAACCCAAAACTGCTCTAGAAAAATAGTCTTTTTTTCCCTTAATTTATTTATTTTCTTTATTTTTTTGGCTGTGTTGGGTCTTAGTTGCAGCACATGAGATCTTTGTTGAAGCACGTGGGATCTTTTGTTGCAGCGCAGGCTCTTTGTTATGGTGCACGGACTTCTCTCTAGTTGTGGCGTGTGAATTTTCTCCCTCTAGTTGTGGTGCATGGCCCCTGTAGTTTGTGGCATATGGGCTACAGGGTGCGTGAGCTCAGCAGCTGTGGAACACGGGCTTAGCTGCCCCGCGGTATGTGGGATCTTAGTTCCCCGACCAGCGTCCCCTGCATCTGAAGGAGGATTCTTTACCACTGGACCACCAGGGAAGTCCCAAAATAAAGCCTTTATAAACAAAAAGGTAAATCAGACACTTTTCAGAAGACAATGGGCAACATCTCAATTACACAAACATAAAACTATCAGTTATGCACTTCCCTGGTGGTGCAGTGGTTAAGAATCCGCCTGCCAGTTCAGGGGACACAGGTTCGAGCCCTGGTCCAGGAGGTTCCCACATGCCGGGGAGCAACTAAGCCCACGCGCCTCAACTATTAAGTCTGTGCTCTAGAGTCCGCGTTTCAGAACTACTGAGCCCTTATGCCACAACTACTGAAGCCTGCGCACCTAGAGCCCGTGCTCTGCAACAAGAGAAGCCACGGCAATGAGAAGTCCGTACGCCACAACAAAGAGTAACTCCCGCTCGCCACAACTAGAACAAGCTAGCGCGCAGCAATGAAGCCCCAACGCAGCCAAACAAAACAAACAAAACCAAAAAAACTATCAGTTACATGCAAATCAAAATGAAACTACGAAAGTGGCCATAGATTCCTTTTAAGGACCAATCACACTCACACACACATACACACACACACACACACATACACAACCAACTGCAAAGAAAAAAAATCCTTTCTTAATGCAATCTTTTTTTTTATCTTCGAGAAAGCTGTTCTTCCTGTTTCTAAGAGTAATACCTACTGCAAGAAATTGTGAGGTTCCCAAACATTTAGTGGAAAGAGAATAACCAAACGACTTTCATGTTATATAAATAACACTCCCCAAGAGTTTCTGGAGTGAAATTAACAGCTACAATGGCGTCACCACAGTACTTGATGAAGGCACCTGTGAATTTCTTTTCTTCTTTTTTTTTACATATTGCACTCATTAAGCTATTTTTTTTTAATTAGAAAAATTATTTGGCTGTTTTCGGCCTTAGCTGCAGCACGTAGGACCTTCGTTGTGGCACACAGGTTTCTCTCTAGATGCAGAGTGTGGGCTTAGTTGCTCTGCAGCATGTGGGATCCTAGTTCCCTGACCAGGGATCAAACTCATGCCCTCTGAAGTGGAAAAGTGGATTCTTAACCATCGCACAACCAGGGAAGTCCCAGCACCTGTAAATTCCTAAAGCCAGTCCTTGGTGCAGGGCATCAAAAGCTTCTATGATTCGCTCTTCTTGTCTACATGCTCACAGTCATGTTAAGGAAGAGGCCGCAAGCTGGAAGGCTACAGATATCTTCGATCTGGCCTACAGAATGTTATTGTTACTATTTCCCCAATAACAATTTGGATGAATATTTAAAAATCAAGAGAATCCCGAGGGTTTTCCCTGGTAGGGCAGTGGTTAAGAATCCGCCTGCCAACTCAGGGGACACGGGCTCAATCCCTGGTCTGGGAAGATCCCACATGCCATGGAGCAACTAAGCCCATGCACCACAACTACTGAGCCTGCGCTCTAGAGCCCACGAGCCACAACTACTGAGCCCATGTGCCACATCTACTGAGCTTGCGCTCTAGAGTCTGTGCGCCACAACTACTGAAGCCAGCGCGCCTAGAGCCCATGCTCCACAGCAAGAGAAGCCACCACACTGAGAAGCCCGCACACTGCAACAAAGAGTAGCCCCTGCTCACCGCAACTAGAGAAAGCCCGCTCACAGCAACGAAGACCCAACACAGCCATAAATAAATAAATAAATAAATAAATAAATAAATAAATTTATTTAAAAAAAGAGAGTCCCAAGAAAAAAAACATCTTGATTTCACACACACGTGCAAATCCAGATGTTTGCTTTACTTCTTGGAAACTGGCAGAATTGGCTGTGCTGAGTCTTCGCGTGGCACCGGTGGCCAGAGTTGGTGGCACAAAAGGCGTGGTCTCCACCACCTCAGAGTTTACCACGTGCGGACATGCAGACGCCTTGCTGGGACCCGCTGCACGGCTCTGCCTGCAGGGCCGGAGCATGTGAGCCTCTGGGCTGAAGCTAACACCCACTAAGGACTCTCTTCTGAAAGCAACTGGGGACTTTTTAAGGTGAAGAATATAACCAAGGAAGCTTTTTATGAAAGAAGAGAACAGACAAGAGACGACTGACACTGGCTTTGGGAAACGTCCCTGACTAACAGGCCCTCCCTTTGATGGTTTCCCTGGTCACCTGGGGGAAAGGACCTTGGTGGCCCAGGTTCTCCTGCCCACCGGCTGAGTGGGTTTCAGTTTACCTGGCAGTTGGAGTCACACTGAAAGCTACTGACATAACGTGTGGCAGAAATCAGTCTGGTGAATAAAGGCTGCATCAATATGCATGAAGAAATAAATGAATCAGTAAGAGAATGGCTGAAAGAGTGATGACTCTCTCAGAAGACAGGCCTGCAGTGATGCCTGGGCCCTGGGCCACTGTGGGCTGATTTGTTCACCAAAGTGGGCTCTAGAGACCACGACTTACAACTGCTGATCTGGGAGAACTTCAGGGCCACAGAGAGGCTACTTCCAGACATCATCTCGCCAATCTTTCTCCAGTCGTTTCCATGGAGGGACTGGTATATCTTTAGCTTCTCAGTATCTCCTTTGCTATACCTTAGAGGAAGGGAAAACAGATCACAGCTAAGCGTTAACCACAAGCTTAAAACCACTATTCTCACTGCAGCACGCTGCGACGCTGGGAGAAGCCGTATAGGGCGGGCTGTCAGGAAACCTGCTCAGCGCAGTCCTACTAAGGTCCTGAGCCCAGATACTTCCTGTCTCGGCATCGCAACCATGAGCACCCTGTAAGTCAGTCACCGCAGTCCCTGGCTCACTTACACAGAGGCCAGGGCAAATAATCTGATCATGTTATTCGCCAGCCAAATCCATAAAGGCTTCACACAATAAAACCCAAACTTCTGACTGTGCCTGCAAAGCTCGGTGCTCCCTAAGTTCAACCCTATTGGCCTTATCGGCCTTTCTCACCTCGAAGCCTCTGGACCTGTGTTGGGAATGGCCTCCCTCCACCGCTGGAAAGCTCCTGCAAGCTCTTCAGAAGCAGCTTAAATGGTGCATCTTCAGAGAGGGCTTCCCTGACCACCTGGTTGGAGGTGTCCTGCTGTCCTCTCCCACAGGACACTCTGCTGCTCTCTCACTGCCCCCGTCACCACTGGCAACTGTACGCTCGTGGCTTCCCTGGTTTATCTGACCCTTCGTCTAGGCCACCACTGGCCAATGGGAATATGAGCCACAGATGTCATTTAGAATTTTCTAGTGGTCAGGTGAAAATTAATTTTATTAATTTTTTTAAAGATAATTTATTGGCTCAGGCAATTGAAAAGTCCAGATACAAGTGGGCCCTAGGGTGAGCTTAATCCAGGAGCTCAGTCAAATCACCAAGGACCACTTTCCACCATTCCACTCTGCCTTCCATGTGTTTGGGGGTTTTATTTAGCGGCAGCATGCGGCATGTGGGATCTTAGTTCCCCAACCAAGGATCAAACCCACACCCCCTGCAGTGGAAGCACGGAGTCTTAACCACTGGACAACCAAGGAAGTCCCTAATTTTATTTAGTTTTAATGAATTAATAACATATCTTATTTAACTCAATATACTAAAAATGCAGCCATTTCAACATGTAATCAGAACCTAAAAGTATGAATGAGATACTTTACACTCTCTTCTCCACACCAAGCCCTCTAAGTCCATTGTATACTTCACTCTTCAGCGCATCTCAGCTTGGACTAACCACAGTTCAAGTGCTCCATGGCCACATGAGGCTGGTGGTCACATGGATGGACAGCACAGCTCTGGAGGGGAAGTCCTCTGAGGGTGGGGACCCTGTCAGTTTTCTACACTTTGGAACCCGGTAATGCTTGACAGACAACAGGTGCTCAATAAAGATGAGACAGGGACTTCCCTGGTGGCGCGGTGGTTAAGAACCTGCCTGCAAATGCAGGGGACATGGGTTCGATCCCTGGTCTGGGAATATCCCACATGCTGTGGAGCAACTAAGCCTGTGCGCCACAACTACTGAGCCTGAGAGCCACAACTACTGAAGCCCGTGCGCCTAGAGCCCATGCTCCACAACAAGAGAAGCCACCGCCATGACAAGCCCACAAACTTCAACGAAGAGTAGGCCCTGCTCGCCACCACCAGAAAAAGCCCGTGCGCAACAACAAAGACCGAACACAGACAAAAATAAAAGATGTGACAGATGCCTTAGCACAAATCGGTCACAGTTTAAGGAAGTTAAGAGGCAGCAATCCCACATAAAAGCAAATACATTAAAAGAAAAGAACTAAAGTGCACTATAATATATGCAGATTTTGAGATTAAACATCTTAAATGTTTAAGGGGAAAAAAGCCATCATTATGACATTTTATAATTCCTTTTTGGTGGGAAGGAAGAGGGGTCAGAAGTGGTAGTTTATGTTATTACACATAAGCAGCCCTAATAAAATACTAACCATTTCTATTGAGGATGATCCACAACTACCGGGGGACAGTAAGATCCTAGCATTCTCAGAAATGGATCTAAAATGCAGAGCATGGTGAACAGAGATGCGAAATCCTTCACCATTAAGAATCAAGCTTTTTAGTAGTTTCCTTTATAAGGCAAGCAGGGTCTTCCTGAGATTTAAAACAAGACTTAAAAGTACCCTTGAAGCAACAAAAAAGAGGACATGAGAGAAAAACAGAGTGTACGAAAATGAGGAAACAGGTGTACTGACCTCCATGGCCCCTTGGAGCCTTACAATTCTTTGATTTTTGACTTTCTATGGCTTTTTCACTTAAGAGTTCCTTAAGTTGGAAACATACTTTAAGGGTAAATGGTCAGCACAACACAAGTAATATGGTACCAGTGAATGAACTTTATTATCAGAATGACAGACCTTCATTATTTGAAAAATGCCATTTCCCACAGTGATGTAACAGGTAGAAAAACAGGTTACCTCATTCATTTACCAAAAGCATCATTTTGGTCCCACTTAAAATGTCACCCTTAGTGAATTTCCTTAAAGTACATGGCGGGGGCTTGGGAAAAAGAGAGGGCAGGTTTCAGTCTGTGTGGAGGCGCCTTTCCTCTACTTCCGGTTATTTCTTTTGGTAAAAATTTTTAAAAAGAAGCCGAGGTCATATCAATGTTACGTTCTGATAGTACCTATGTCCTGATTCAAGATCACGGCGCTCAGTAGGACCCAACTGGCCGTGACAGATTCACTCCATCTGCCTCCTGGAAGTGAGATCAGTAGTTGAGCCCTAGGTGGCTGTCTGGGCCCTCAAGGGTAGGAGCTGATGCTTTCTCCCTCATCCCTTTGTCCTTAAGCAGAGTGCTTACCCACCACTGACGCTCAGTCTACATTTGATTTATTTGGAATGTTGGAAACAGAACATAATTGGGTATTTTATTTAGGAAAAAAGGGAGGACAGAAAGGCTACCGCCACATGAAGCTCTGCATTGATGTTACCGAATCACACTTAAATGACCTCACACAAATGCTCACCCCCACCTTCAAATATTTACTGAAAACCCAAAGCACTGGGCTCAGTGCTGAAGGGCACACATCACACTGAGAAGGAACGTCTGGGTTCGCAAGGAGCTTACAACTTAGGAGACTGCCGAGAAAACTGCACAGGTGACGCTAAGAGGCAGCGCGTGGAGAATGCTACAATTGACAGCATAAAGTAAAAGCCAGGGATTTAGAAAGGGGAAGATGACAGAAGATTTATTCAAGAGGTGGAAACTGAAAGGGACTTTGGAGACATACACCTGACGGCACATCTGGTTTCACACACAAAACTCTTCACGATTTTGTTGTGTACGTTTTGATTTACAGTATCAGCAAAGACTAGAGAAATGCTCTGCTCAAGTTTTTTCTTACCTGCCTTTGTAATTGTTGACATCAAACATCTTCTTTGCTCGACAGTATATGAGTTTCCAGGGCCAGGCAATGCCCTTACCTAAAGTCGGAAGAGAGGTGGTCAGAGGGACAACCGGAGCGTGGCATGAAACACAGTCGCAATTATAAAAGAAACCCAGAAGGGCCCCTTTTTACAGCACACGCTATCCTAGACCCCAGGTGGAGGGTGCGGTTTCCTATGTCCTGCAGAAAGCCGTCTTGGGGAGCAGATATACAAAATCCCCAGTTTCCGTGGCCATCTCTGGAAACTAGATGCTTAGTATGTAGGGGCTCTAGCTTCTGTTCTGCTAAATTCACGGAAAAGACCCTTATTAGGCAAAGAGCTTTTACCGTAATCTGGAGGTGGAGGACACACTCCAGCAGCTCCCCATAAGATAAACAAAGAAACTTTGCAATTGAATAAGCTTCTTCCTGCTTTGCCACTCTAAAGATGAAAGGATCCCCCAGCAGGGGCTCACTGTTCTGTTTTCCTTTGTGCATTTCACCTAAGAAATTATTCTCTTTAAATTCAAGAGAGATTTTTTTTCCAGTCCAAACCTACATTGCTTTGTGACCTTCTAACTTCCCCAGGATACCTCCAAGAGGAGGGTTCCAGCTCAAAGCGCAAAAATGGCTCTACTTAAAAAAAACGTCTGAGACTCTGGTGTATACCAGAGTACTTTGTGCAGTGTATGCAAAAAATACACAATAGAGGTCAAGAAGAGAAACCAAAACCGTAATTGTTACCAAGTAGGAAAGCTGGAAGCTGATCATCTAATTTGTTAGAAAATCTGTAAAAGCACTATCCTTGGGAGACGTGAACACATTCCAAATCCCTGAACGTATAGGCTGGCAATAAAAATACAATTAACGTAGCAGCGGCTAACATGCACTGCATGTACTGGACGGGCCAGGCATTGTGTTCAATACTCACCATGGTTATCTGTGCAAGGCTGGAAGGCTGCAGATGGTCAAAGAGGCCACAGTTCTAAACTTACCAACGTGCAATCTAAACGAGTACTTTCTTTTTAAGTCGGTGATTAGAGATTTCTCCTCTGGGTATCTGTCTGTGTACAGCAGCTTGTCTGCATTCTCGATTCCTGTCAGAGACAGAAATTCTCGCACATTTTTCTCTAACTGCTTATTTTCCTTCACGGAAATCTTGCCAAATTTAATAGCGACACCTAGGATTTGGGGAAGGAGAAAAAGGTACACAACTGTCAACAATGAATGAAAGCGAACCACCGTTTTGTCTTTAGCAATCACAACAGCACCCGTCAGCTCCTCCCCACCTATCGGGGAGCAGCCCCTGCTTGTGCCCTTGACATTCGCTCTCCTGCAGAGTTCGGCCAAAGCCACACTGTCCTCCCAAAGTCTTCCCTGGCCATCCTACTCCAATGTGACCTTTCTTGTGTCATCAATTCCTTTTTACACAGTTATTTAAGAAATAAATTAACAGTAATAGATATTCATTAAAAATTCAAACAGTGTTGAAATAAAAGTTTAAAAGAAGCACCCCCCCCACTTCACTATCCTCTGCCCCTCCTCCCCCCAAGGCAGTGCTGGGAACTGGGTGGCACAAACATGAACATGTATATTCTCTACGAATATATGTTGGGGGGAGGTGGGGACAATGTCACTGCAATTTACGTTCTATTCCTCGTCATAACTCAAAGCACTCAAGTCTCATTATTATTGACTGCATTACACAGTACATTTTCCTAATCTTAAACTTATTTTAAAAATCTTTTATCACTTGCAGTACACAACCTTACATTTGTAGTTCATTCTGAAACCCAATAAGCTTTCTGGGAGGTTCTTGTAACACAGTGAAATCAAGAAGGAGACCAAGCTGGGTGTTGCCTGAAGCCATGCCCACTACAACCAGCTCACCCTCAAATTAATATCCTTAAAATTACACCTCATCAAAGCTGATGATGTTGATATGCGTGTTTTAATTTGATTTCACTTGTGCCCCCCTCCCAGTGTCTCAACCACTTAACCTCCTCCCCCTCTTCTTCCGGGCTTGATCTTCTAGTCTGTGGATCACCTGGATCCATTAGTCCCGTTTTTCCTCGCCTCCCCTACCAGAAGTTGGGCACAGAGGAGGAAAACTAGTGCACTTCAGTTTGGTACTTTTACAGTGCAGATAATGATTCTGGAAGGAGATAAAGCTGAAAGTAGCTAAGGGATGCTCTTTGTGAATCTATAAATATGAACCACTCACAAAAGAAAGTCAGGGCTAGTTACGCATATAGAAAAGTTCAACAAATATTCAAGTCCCACAAGCTTACCCTGGGCTTTAAATTCTTTAAAGCGTCCCAAGTCATCCCGATATATTCACTTAATTGTAGTGGCAGCCCTCTCCTTGATATCAGGGAGGAACTCCTGGAGCTGCCTCACAGTGGAATCCAAATCCACGTCTGAATTATCTGAATCTCTCGAATCTTCAGATAAATATTTCGTTTCAGGATCTTTAGCCGACTCCAAATTGCTTTCTTCTTCATTTGTGGGTTCTAATCTAAGGAGAAAAACTGGATTGATTAACACTGACAGGTCACGTGCCCTAATGGCTTTCAGATTCTTTCCTTACAGTGACTCTCCCTTTGACTACGACAGCATTAAAGCTGGAAGGGATCTTGGAGTTGATTCCGTCTGTGATGTCTGAACTCTTTAATGTAGCTTTACTAACTTGGATACACCTCAGAGGCTGCCTGGAAGGTAAACATGTCGCCTTAAGCCCTATTTCCACCAGGCATTGCTTATGTTACTATTTCTCAACTGTATTGTTTCAGATATTGACTTCCTCATAAGCTCAGCCCTCTTCTACACCCATGGATACTCAAGACACCTCCCCCCCACCAATGAGTTGTTTTATAATAATGGTTACTAATTAGTTAAGTCAATATTCAGGGTTTACATCGTTACAATTGCTTCCTTGCAGTTAACAATGGCCACATATTTTCCCCTTGGCAGTATAAAGAAAACATAGTCTTCTATGTATCTATCACTAATTCATTCCCACAGACTTTCTGCCAGATGTGCAAAGGTGTTCTTAGCCAAGGGCATCAGCTAACCACCCAGACAGGAAACTGAAACAAAACAAAAACAAAAACAAAACTGTACGCATTTGTCTGCGCAAAGGGTCAACAGCTTTCACAGGTCCACAGCCCCATACAAGTTAAGAACCACAGGCCGAGAACATTCCTGCATCATTATCAGTGATCTAAAAATGTCCCCAAAGAGAGGGCACAGAGGATGATGTGAGTTGGGCCCTCTGCCATTTAACTTCTATGTGAAACTATTTTAAGCCAGGACAATCTAGCAAATGTAAGAACGTCACAGAGTAGAAAAGGGGAGAAAACCTGTCCCAACTCCCAGGAACTGAAATAAAGTGCTTCAAAAAAATTCCTGCATCTATTCATCGGCCAGTATACTTAAATGATAATTATATAAAGAACGATATCTAAGTTTCTTTTATTAGGGAGAACCCTAAGTCAAGTTTTTTTTCCTGTTCTGTAGCATTCTAAGTTCTCTGATCCTTTCTCCTCTCTCTGTACATATAGACAAGGTAATTGTGGGGTCTTAAAATTCTTTTTAAACTTATACATAGAATTTCAGGGCTGGAATAATTCTTAGTGAAAACAGACTGTAACTGCCTTATTTTGTACATGAAGAACGCAAAGTACCTGCCAAGTTACTCAGTTAAATGTGCACGACATCCTATACATTCGATGGTCTATCTCTTTATGATTTCTGCCACTTCCTATGGCCGTGCTGAACAAAGAGGTAACGGGCAGACTTCACACCCAAGACGCACACCATCAGAAGGCTCTACACCCACACGTTACCTCTGCACCTCTTCCGAACAGGCCTGGGGTTTCTCCTCTTGTGGCCTGGGTTTCACACTTTCTTCAATCAAGGTACCAGTACCTTCCACTGAATCAAAGCGCGTGTCCTCAGAGCTCGTCCTGAGCACTGAAAACTCATCAGCAGGTGCCACGGCAGTATCAACAGAAGATCTTCTCTTCCTTTTCTTAGACTTTTTCTTAAGGCCACTGGACTCCTGATTGCCCCCTGCAGTCCCGACCTCACCAATCACTTGAGATCCCTCTGAGTATATGTTCTCAGTGCTCTCAGGCGCAGGCAAGGCCTCGAATTCCTGGTCACTTGGACGCTTCCTCTTTCTTGTCTTAGACTTGCTTTGATCTACAGACACTGGTAGTTGTGTGATTTCACCTTCTTGGCCCATGGGAGGCTGGGGTTCCTGCTCTTGGGATTCTGATCTGGGCAGGGTGATGCTTGCACCCAGACTCTCCTGGACAGCATCACAGGACCTGACTTTCCTCCGATGTTTTTTTATGCTTTTTCCCCCGAACTTTATCATGCAGTTCTGACTCATTTTCACGTGACTTAGTAACTAAATGTGCTTCAGGCCCTTTTGTTGACTTTTGCCACTTGCTTACATCAATGTAAATGACATCGACATGCTTTCTAAAATACTTGGGTGTGTTCACAATGTTTTCTTTTTTTTTAAATTCTGTCTCAATTATCCTTTATTTGTAGCTTACCTTGAATTACTCTGGTAACCTATTGAGGTTTTTTTTTTTTTTTGTCCAATTCGCGCTGTCTCGGCGCACGTACGTGTCACCAGCTCTTTTTTTTTTTTTTAATTTATGGCTGTGTTGGGTTGGGTCTTCGTTTCTGTGAGAGGGCTTTC
The DNA here is from genome assembly GCF_964165515.1 of Mesoplodon bidens. Classification (NCBI taxonomy): domain Eukaryota; kingdom Metazoa; phylum Chordata; class Mammalia; order Artiodactyla; family Ziphiidae; genus Mesoplodon; species Mesoplodon bidens. Next base: position 25,754 of record NW_027672166.1, on the reverse strand, counting down.
TCCAGTTGTGGCAAGTGGGGGCCACTCCTCATCGCGGTGCGCGGGCCTCTCACTATCGCGGCCTCTATCGTTGTGGAGCACAGGCTCCAGATGCGCAGGCTCAGCAATTGCGGCTCACGGGGCCAGCCGCTCCGCGGCATGTGGGATCCTCCCTGACCAGGGCTCGAACCCATGTGTCCGGCATTGGCAGGCGGACGCTCAACCACTGCGCCACCAGGGAAGCCCCCACAATGTTTTCTTTATCCACCAGGATGTACACAATACCTGTTTCCTTATAGACTCCCAAAGCACCTTTTCTTCTCTTTTTATTCTTTTTCGGTATAGAAGTGGTCTTTTCAGGATCATCACACATTTCTGATTGTTTCAAAGCAGAAGAAACAAGATGCTGGGCATCCTTTCTCTTTTTTTTTTACCCTTAGTTATGTCAGCCGGTTTCTTTGCCAGGGAGGAGTCTCTGAATCTTTCATGGGGATGCCTCCCATGTCTCTCCTTATGTACAGAATGCTTGATCTTTTTCTAGACGAAAACTGGAGTGTGGGTTTCCAATCTGCTTGATCCTCCTTCCATTTTACTCCTATAGGGAAACAGAACCACATGGTTTCTTTTTGCAGAGCATTTTAAACATTAGCCTCAGGAGGAAAAAAAAAAATCACACAAAAACGAAACTGCAGGACAAATGGCAAGCCTGGAGTCATGATTATAAGTTTCCCATTATTCTAAATGTGTAGCAAGCTCACTGTAATTCACTTGTCTGGTTCCATTGCCTTTATGATACGGAAAAAATATAGTTAATTGAGAACAGTGCTCTGCCATGATCGGGCCCTTGTTCCCCCACGGCCTCATCTTCTACCTCTCCTCTCAAACTCTGTTGCTCCAGCTACACGGGACTATTTTTTTTTTTTTCGGTTCCCCAAACATGCTCCAATCCTTTCCCTGGCTTGAGGTCTTATAAATCACGACTCCCTCACTCTGGGCCGCTCTCCGCTGTCTCCTACTCCTCCCTGCCTCCTTTCATCCTTCAGAGCTTGGCTTGAGCATCACTTCTTCCAGAAAGCTTTAAAAGAATATAAACATTATGATACCATGCATCCTGAGTTAAGACAATATAAATGTTATGATGACGTGTATATTGAGTTAAGAGAATACATACATTATGATGCCATGTATATTACATTCAAAACACAAAATCGGGGCTTCCCTGGTGGCGCAGTGGTTGAGAGTCCGCCTGCCGATGCAGGGGACACGGGTTCGTGCCCCGGTTTGGGAGGATCCCACATGCCGCGGAGCGGCTGGGTCCGTGAGCCATGGCCGCTGAGCCTGCACATCCGGAGCCTGTGCTCCACAACGGGAGAGGCCACAGCAGTGAGAAGCCCGCGTACCACACACACACAAAAAAAAACACAAAATCGTTTCATGTATCTTTTCTGAATGGATACATATGTAGTAAAACTATGAATAGAGCATGGGGAATATAACTCGTAAATTCAGGGATTAGGGACAAGTAGAGAGCCAGTTACTCTTATATCTTCAATCTTTTATTTCTTAACTGGAGTAACGAGTACAGGGGTATTTGTTATATTTTTGTCTACTCTTATTTGTCTACTCTTTTAAAGTGAACTGAAATAGTTCACTTTCTAAAAAGCAAGGGGCAGAACAAGAATACAGACTCCTTTCACTGAAAAATAAGCATTAAGGACTTCCCTGGTGGCGCAGTGGTTATGAATCCACCTGCCAGTGCAGGGGACACGGTTTCGAGCCCTAGTCCAGGAAGATCCCACATGCCACAGAGCAACTAAGCCCTTGCACTACAACTACTGAGCCTCTGCTTTAGAGCCCATGCTCCACAACAAAGAGTAACCCCCCGCTCGCTGCAACTAGAGAAAGCCTGCGGGCAGCAACGTAGACCCCACACAGCCATAAATGGATCAATAAATTTATTTTTAAAAAATACAAGCGTAAAAACAAGCAACTGAAGGATGTAAACATACTGTTTCAAGTATTTACCAAAAAGAGAGAGAGAGAGAGAAAAGAAAGAAACCTTTCCTGACCCTTTGAGCTTGGTCCATTCCCCAAATGCTATACTTTCATAGCAAACTATTTTTCTTTTGTAGCATTTAGCCCAGCTGTGGTTCAGAGCGGGACCATCAAGTATCCACTGACCTCAAACTAGTAGATCACATCTTTGAGAAAGAGGCTGAATGGGCCTTGTTAGTGTCCAACAAAATGTCCAAGTTCTGCAATAAGTTGGAATGAAGTTTAATAAGGCTCCAATGTCAATTCTTATACAGAGCACGTGCATCCTGGAGTTTAAGTACAGGAATAGAAATGTACTTCACAAAAGACATGGTTAAAAATATAATTTTACAAACACAGCTTACAACTCTCCTTGCTCCGTATTGCTTCTGGGTTTCAATTTTTAAGATTTTATTTCTCTGCGACTAAAAGTAATACTAAAGGTAATACGTTTACATGGTTCAAACATCAAAATAATCTGTCCTTATTTTCCCTCCTTTCTCACAGAGAAGGCAGCATCTGTATATTCTGATCTGCATTTTGCTATTTTCACTTAACAACAGATCCTGGAGACCTCTCTGTGTCAGTGGTCTTTCAAGTCTGAATGCTTAAGCACCTTTTCTACCAGAAGGTACCTACTTTCTCCTCGGTAGTCAAGAAGCTATAAGAATTGTCTAGCTGGAAGGATGGGGAATAACAAACATATGGACTGATACCTATAAGCCAAAACTACCAGCCTCAGGATCTCACCTCCAACGGAGGCAACAGGAGCTTTGGTTAAGGCCTTCCTCCCTGGTGTCACCCAGAGATGCACAGAAACCCCTTCTTAACCCACTTCTTTGCAGCTTCCATCTCCAAGACACGCCCCCTGAGACTGCTCCAGTTAGAGTGCCTATGACCTTAGAGCCACTAAATTCAAGAGATACTTTCCTGGCCCATCTTTCAGGATCTCTCTCTCTCTCTCTCTCTCTCTCTCTCTTTCTCTCTCTCTTTGGCTGCACCACGTGGCTTGGCGGAATCTTAGTTCCCTGACCAGGGATCGAACCCGTGCCCCCTGCAGTGGAAGCACAGAGTCCTAACCAATGGACCACCAGGGAATTCCCTCAGGATCTCTCAATAACAATGAACAGAGCAGATAATTCCTTTTAGTATTTTTACCTTCCATTAGTTTCTTTCTTTCTTTTTGTAAATACCTTCTATGCTTCTCCTTCTGGTCTCTTGAACTCAGCACCACGTTTTAAATATATAGTCACGTCCCACTAAAACCTTCTTATGGCTTCTCCATTATTCTTTGTAAGTTTATTTATTTTATTTTATTTATTTTTGGCTGTGCTGGAGCTTCGTTGCTGTGTGTGGGCTTTCTCTAGTTGCCGCGAGCGGGGGCTACTCTTCATTGTGGTGTGCAGGCTTCTCATTGCCATGGCTTCTCCTGTGGCAGAGCACGGGCTCTAGGAGCGCAGGCTTCAGTAGTTGTGGCGCACAGGCTTAGCTGTTCTGAGGCATGTGGGATCTTCCCGGGCCAGGGCTCGGACCCGTGTCCCCTACACCGGCAGGTGGATTCTTAACCATTGCACCACCAGGGAAGTCCCTCCATTATTCTTAAAATAAAGTTCCAAATCCTTACAGACCTACCATGCCCTTCATGAGCTAGTCTAGTCCATGCCTACCCCTCCACCGCTCATTTCTCCCTGGGTTTCAGACATCCTGTCTTCTTTCCGTTCCCAGAATACACCGTGATCCTTCTCGTTATCAGGGACTTTACAAAAGCGTCTCATTTCCCCAGGAATGCCTTTCCTCCGTTACCTTTCTGCGCTATAACTGGTCTAAGTTTGAAACTCACTTTCTCTCATCACTTCTGGGTCCCGCCTTCTCGTTACAATGTTTCTCAACAATCCAGCTGCTTGCCTACTGCACTTCGCTCCGTTGGGACAGAACCGGCCTCCTAAGGGCTGGGATCTTCTCGTCCGTCTGGCTCCCAAATGATTCCCCGGCATTCGATATGTATGGATATACATTTACTCACACTTATTCGGAACATACCACTTCCCGCCTTTCAGGGACGTGCCCAAGCCTGGTCCCGATCCCCTCCCCACTTTGGGGTGCCCTGGAGACCCTGCTCTGCCCCGAGGTGGGCGTTCCGGGGCTGAGAGGGAGGAACGAACGAGAGGTTCCCGAGTGGAGGGGCCTGGAGCGGCTGCGGAGAAAACAGGCGCCACCCTCATCCCTGGGGACCTGGGCCAAAGGCGGGCCTCCGGGGAGGTGAAGACAGCAGCCACACACCTCTCGGCCCAGACACGCCAACTGGGAAAAAAGCCGGAGCAACTATAAGGCGCTTTCACTTACCTTCCGAACGCGTGGCCACCTGCCTTCCAATCCGGAAGTGCTGGTGTGGCGAAAGAGGAAGTGGGTGTGTCACTTCCGGCCCGCCCCCTTCGGCATCGCCCTGCCGTAGCAGCTCGCTGGCTGTGGGGCTGTGACTCGCGTCGTTTTCTGCCCAATTTGCTCCCGGGCTTGTGGCGAGTGGGGTGGGACAGGGTAGAGCGGGATCCTAAAACTAAGAAAGTGGGACAGAGCCCTTCCGCCGACTTGCTTTTTCGTGCATGCATGCCATTTATTCAACAGTTTTTTTTGCTGAGGTCCGTCTGCAGTCTAGGAGTGAACAAGATGCTGAGGGCTAACCTGAGGAAGACAGAAAACAAACTAATCAACCAAGATAATTTCAGATTATCCTCTAAGGAAAATAGATCAGAGTAATGTGATAGGGAGCGACTAGGGACAGTGAGAGCTAGGTTAGATAGTAAGGAAGGCCCTTGGACGAGTGACAGTTGAGTTCTAAATGAAAAGGGTGAACAAAAATCGATGGAAGAGTGTTCCAGGCTGGGAGCAAATCCAGGGGCCCTGAACTTGGTTGCTGCAGGAACTGAAAGAAGGCCAGGGTAGCGGGAGCACCGTGAGTGACGGGGACAGAGGTAAGGGGTGAAGTCAGGGGATGGCAGGGGGTCAGCGGTGTGGAGTCTAATGCATATTGAACTTAGGTGGAGGTTAGAGGTGGAAAAAACCTTGAAGATCTATTCCGATTCTCCCATTTCCACTGAGTCCTGAAGAAACTTAGCTTATGATTAAAAGTAAAGCTTTAAGCAGGCCATCAAGTCGAGGCCAGTATACATGCCACCCAAACTTTTAGTCTTACTGCATAGTGAAGACAATCACACCAGCAAAGAGATTTCTCATGGAATCCTATAACAACCCCCTGTTTTAGGAAATCTTTATTAGGTAATATCAGCCTTACTTTGTGGATGAGAAAACTAGGGCTTCATGTAACTTGTCACAGGGGAACTTATGTGGCCCCAGCTAGGATTCAAACCTGTGATCTTCCTACTACTGCAGTATCCTGCGCCTTGCTGCACCACCTGACTTCCTCTGTGTGAGCTGCCAAGCAGCTTTGATTAAAAAGTGCACAACACGCACTTATGTGAAAGTCTGAAAGTGAAGCAGACTAGAGAAACCATAAAGCGTACATCATACACCTGTCACCACCCAAGGGCCTCTTCAGGCCTTGGATGGACAGTCGGAAGTCTGTCTGATTTGCTCTGGAAAGGCAGTGCTGCTGTTGTCCACTGTTGCTGTGCAAGGCCGTGCAGTGAAGGTTTGTTGTCTGTTCAACTTCTCTGTGGTGAACCCTTTACCCAGAGCCTTGTGGATATTTGCACATTTAATGAAGATGATAATGATGGGTGAATGACGGCACTAAAGGCTGGAACTAGAAGGCAGACTAGGGATCATCCAGGCTAGTGGTTCCCAAAACACTGCACCAATCACTCGGGAAGCTCTTAAAAAGTGCAGATTTCCCACTTTGCATACAGACTGCATACCAGGCACCATTATTGTGACATTGAAATCCATAGTCATAATAGCATTGTAGTTCTGTGTGAGACTGTCCTTGTTCTTGGCAGGTACATGTATTTAGGGTCAGATATGATGCTGTCTGCAGATCTTTTCAAAATGGTTTAGCAGTGTGTGTGTGTGCATGTTCACACACACACACAGAAAGTAAACGTGGCAAATACTAAGGACCAGTCAATCTAGGTGAAGTCTATATGGGTTTTCCTTGTACTCTTCTTTCAAAGTTTCCATAGCTTTGAACTTAAAAAAAAAAAAATCCAAAGGGGAAGAAGGATTAAAATACAGATTCTCAGATCCCATTTCCAGATATTCTGATTCAGTGAATCTGTATTTTTCAACTTCCCTATTTTCTGTTGCACAAAGTTGGGTACCATTGATTTCATTCAACTCTAGACTTTCCCCCCCTACACATTTCACAGAAGAAAATACCGAGGACCCAAAAGGTGACTAATTTGAGATCACACAGTGGTTTAGCAGTAACATCAGGCTTGGCATGCGGATTTCTATTTCATTCTGAAACACGTAATGCTCTGCCCCGGGCTGTGTGTGTGTGTGTGTGTGTGTGTGTGTGTGTGTGTGTGTCGCTGGGAGAAGTGGGAAGGGGCGGCGAGAGGGGTCGTGGTGAGTGGGGGGGTGTATGTGTCTTTGACTTGGAAGTCAAGTGTAGCTGGCCTTCTAGAACTCCGTCGCTTTTAACACAGCCCAGTGGTGATTCTTGGGTTTTTCTCAGGTCTACTTAAGAAAACTCAAAACACGTCCACTTAGGTGGCCGCCAAAAAGTTTCCTGAAAGTAAATCGACCAGCCCTGTTCCAGTGCCATTGGTCTCCTGTCACCATGGAAACGGACGGTTCCATTCTTCCTCAAGGGGTGGTCGTGATTTTCTCTCCTTTTCGAATCCACAGCGCAGAGCCCAGAAGGCGCTCTCAGGAGCCAGAGGGGCTTTTGTAGGTCTTAGTGCTCCTTGCAACGAGGGGGCGGCGCGAGGTGGGCGTGCCTCGCTCCGGAGGGAGCCCGGCGTCTGGTGTCCACCCCGGCGTCCGGGTGGTATGTCCCGGGACCGGCGGAGGGCCCCTCCGAGTTCCGCACCAGCCCCCCACCTGGGAAGGCCGCTCGATCCAGCCGGCTGGTCGACTCGCCACGATCCCCAGGATGCCAGAGGCCAGGACCTCCTGCCACGACCTCACGCGACGGAAGAAGAAGCAGCCGGTGCGCCACACCGTCAGCCAGATCTGCCTGCCCCCGCGGCGGCCCCTGACCGTGGCCGACATCCAACCGGCCATGGAGAATGAGAGGCTGGGGGTCGTGCGGGATTCCATGTTTCAGAACCCGCTCGCTCATCGTCAAGGTGAGCCGCCCCCACGCCCTTCACCCTCTTGCACTCGTCCCCTCACTGGGCACCCACGCGGCCGGGGGTTTCCACCCATCCTGCCCCAGCCCCACCGCCCCGCTCCAAGCCTGGCACTGGGAGCTCCAGCTGTGGTCCAGACAGACCTGGACCCCCAGGCGGTCATGGGCAGGCCGCATCACCTCGCTGAGCCTCAGTTTCCTCATCCTCAAAGTGGGAGGATAATGGCACTCATTAAAGGGAGTGACTGGGAAGATTGTATAAGGTAATCCCTGCGAGATCCCTGACACGTGGTAAGTGCTCCACGTTGGCGGCTATTTGCATATGTATTCACGCAGGGTGAACCCCCAGGGTGACAGACAGGTAGCAGCACCCTTACCACCAGCTTCCTTACCACCAGCCAGCCCTCGCAGGGTGCAGGCCGCCTGTCCCGATTCCCCTGCATGCCTGGGCTGCTGTTATGTAGCCAGTGTTCTGTACGTCCCTTGGAAGCATCACATCACACGCTAATTTCCACCCAATCATACTCTTAACCAGAATTACGACCCTAAGAGACAAAAAGCGCGAATCTCTGCCCCAGGGGTCCCACAGACACAAACGAGCTTGGGAGCCGCCCTTTCCAACTAGGTCGCCGCCTCTTTGATCGCACGCTCCCTTACATTAGTCACGTTTCGGGAATGGTGATCACCCAACGCTGGCGTGGCATCAACGCCCCTTTCCGGGGCCTCAGGGAAGGTCAAGTTGAAGTTTGGCGCTTGGGAAGCTGGTCATGGAGCAATTTTACCTTGCGCCACTGGAGGGCAGTGTGCCTTTAAAAATGTGCGCAGTTCCCCAGATTCCGGGGGTGGACGGTGCAGGTGATAACCGTGGATTCAGTAACAATTATTTATCTGAACGCCAGGAGCTGTTTAGAGCCCAGAGGTTTTGGTTGTTGTTAGTTTTTTGTTTGTTTCGTACAGGGAACCTGGGCTTTCTTAACATCGTGGTAGAATTAGCTGAGTTAACTGGCTCCTGTGAAAACATGGATTCTCTGCTCTTGCCCTACCCAAACTGTTTCCTGGACCAGCAGCTGGGAGAAGCTGGCTTATCACACTAAGCACCCTTCCATCTAACACCTCCCCTTCCTAGGCCTCCCAAAGTGGAGCAAAATCCTTCACTTATTTATAGGTGAGAAGAGCCACTCTCAGAGGACAGATGGCACAGACAGATGGGGTTCACCACTCTGGGATTAAGGGGAGAATCAATTTCCTCACCTCTGATCATTGCTTTTACTCAAGCAGTTACTGGGGGACCAACGCCTTCCTAGTGAAATACAAAATGGACAGTGTAATGGAGTTATTCTCCATGGTGAATTAAGTGTGATGCACACCCCAAGCTATAACATAGCCATAGAGACACATACATACATATAGGTATATGCATAGATATATACACCTTGTATATACACATATGTATGCACACATACACACATGTGTATGTACAATATACATGTGTTTAACATGTATAACATACATCTCTAAGTAAACATTTCCCCTCCCATTTTTCCTTTTGCTCGTGCTGCATATCAAGAAAGACAGTATTTGGCCTCTGGATGGCACTAGCTGAACAGCTTCCAGATGAATTCAGTCCTAATTCCTGAACTTGAACTTTGGGTTGGAAAACGTGCGGGAGACACTGACCCACCACCGAGGGTTCTGTCTTCAGAGCATGTGACACAGAGCAGGGCTGCCCCGTCAGCGGTGACTCGGCTCAAGCAGCAGGGGGCGCCCTGGTGATCGTGCCCAGCTTGTCTCCTGTCAGGAAAGCAGGTGTTTCCTTCTTACTTTTCTCCCTCCAGTTCTTGATGGGCCGTAAGGTAGTTTCAGTAGCAGTGAAGATTATGTCCACATTTCAATACTGACCACCACCACCAGATTTTTCTACTAAAATCTGGCCTAAGTAAAAGCTGCAGAAACATTGAGAGCAAGGAGTAACCTTGATTATTACCTTCTTCAGACCCCTCCTTACACTGGCGACGCTGAGGAGGTCTGTGGTGGGTTCTTTGTGCCAGGTTCTGGCAGAGCCAGGGGTATAAGCTTCGTTCACTGGCTCCCAGCCCAGCTTTACTTTTACCACTCCAAAAAGCTTCCTCTATTTTAAAGGAAATTTAAATTATGAAAAAAAACTTTGAGGTTTTCAGCTCTCAAGAAAAGAAGATTGAAAGTATCCAAGATGGTGGAGCCTTTAAAAAAATCTTTTAAAACAATAATGTATTGCTGAAATTTCTGTTGAGGCATGGCTTGTGGATTTCTTGACTGTGGCATGTCAGTTTCACAATCCCAGATTTTCAAACCCTTGTTTCTGTGCGAGTTCTCATTGTGTGCAGCAGAGGTGGGAGTGCCCTCTGCCTGGGGTGTCTGCAGGAGAATGATTGGAACTGAAGTATATTTTGGTTTTGTCTCCATCTGAATCTGAACGTTGCATCTGTATTGGGGGAACATAGCACCTGAGAAAGAGTCATTGACTCCCCCATGTTGGGAGGTTGGTGCTCAGATTGTTTTCTCCAGTGAATAGGATTGCAATTTTCTTTTTCATTTAAAATGCAGACACACTGCCTGAACGAACACAACACTGCTGTTTCACACCCAAGGAATTTACCGGGACGTACACACATCAGTTATTCAAGAACATGTCTGCCAGATGTCACCGTAACCAAGTGAAAAGTGAAAACCTCAGACATCCAAGCAGATATTTTATCAGCAAGAGCTCAACAACTCTTTGCCTCATTTAAAACCAAGCCAGCTGGCTATTGAGTGGGGCTGATTGAAACAACTGCATGTTTTAATGTGGCCACAAGAAGATGCAGGTGTTTTCCATTAGAAAGGGCATCTATTCTATTGTATAAAGTGACGTGTGGTTAGCCAGTTTTCCTTCAAATGTGACTCTCTGGGAAGAATAAAATTAAATAGAGAGAGAGCCAGGCTTCTCCCTGCTTGATTCTCATTTCCCCAGAACTCTGTGACTCAACAGAGGATTCTGCGACAATAGCCTTCAAGGCTCCTTTACAGAACCTGTCAGGGTGCACCCTTCCTGCCATCAGAACTCGACTGATATCCTGTCAATACAATTATGGGGAGAGACTGTTTGGTTTGCTCCACTGACAGCCTTGAATCTTCTGTTGCCCTGGAGAGGCAGGCTAGGTACAGGGGTGGAATTTATTGAATTGAGCATCCTTAGAGTGTGCAAATGATCACGGCACCCGATGTTTTTCATAATTTCTCACCGACTCTGTTTTTCGGTGGGGCTTTGTGTCACAAACAAGAAGCGTGTACATTTGTAGATAGAGCTATAGAATCACGTCATTCTGGGGTTGGAAGGAAGCTTACAGCCATCTAGTCCAATTCCTTTTTTGAGGCTATTAAGACCCAGAGAGGGGAAGAGACTCACCCAAGGCACTACCCTGATCTGGTCACAGAAGTGGGGTGAGATTTATGTCACCTGACTTCCAGACCCATGCTCTTTGGCCGCGATACACAATTAGTTAATGAATGACAAGCCAGATTGGTTATATCTCTACATCAGGCAGTCAAAAAAATGTTCATTGCTGAATCCGGTTCCATTATTGTTTCACTCAACATTCCTTCCAGAGTGAACTCTGCTAATTTCTTGGGATTGGTTGACAGCCAAGAAATATTTATTGAATGTTTACTGAGTACTCTGCACCAACCTAAGCTCTCTTGGGGGCATAGAACCAAGTTCAGAACTTAGCTCTTTCCCATAAGGAATTAATTATCTAGCTGGGGAGACAGAATATCTATCTATATCATTATATATATGTATTTCATATGTATGACATATATATTGCTTTGCATAGCCCCTGCATCAAAGAAAGCTCTCAGGAAACATTAGCTCTTACTCTTGTGCATGCGCGTGCACACACACACACACACACACAGAGAGATAAGACAAACAATGTCATGGGTCACCCCCCTGTAAGTTTCAAGTTTCTGCACTACCCAGAAAGGTTCAGATTTGTGGGGAGGAAACCCTGAGCACGGCTCAGGAGGCTTTATAAAGGAACAGTCCTGAAACTGGACCTTGAAGGGTGAAAATGTAGACTCTGATCAGGAATGGAGATTGGGAGAAACTCAGCCCTCTGGGGCCAGATGACTCGCCCCTCCTTAGATCCTAAGGTTTAATAGACTTTCACCCCAACCCGAGTTCTGTTTCCTAAGACTCAGCACCGCTGCTGGGATTCTTATCATCGTCTTCACGGGGAAGAATTTATTTAGAGCCAGTGTGTCCAAATTGGATGCTCTACAAAATTAGGCAACCACACTCAACCACACGAAGAGCCTAACATCTCTAATAAATATTGAGGCTGGTGAACATTGGCACATAGGTAGAGACAAATGCAAAGAAGGTGGGCAGACAAACACACAGTCGGGCAAACAATCCATCGTAGGTCAGTAATTTTATTTTTTATTTTTTTGGCTGTACGTGGGCCTCTCACCGTTGTGGCCTCTCCCGTTGCGGAGCACAGGCTCTGGACACGCAGGCTCAGTGGCCATGGCTCACGGGCCTAGCTGCTCTGTGGCACGTGGGATCTTCCCAGACCGGGGCATGAACCCGCGTCACCTCCATCGGTAGGCAGGCGGACACTCAACCAATGCACCACCAGGGAAGCCTCCGTTGGTCAGTATTTTTATCATGTTTGAATGAAATGGGAAAACGTTATATTCCGCTATGTATTGCAGAGAATATGCCTTTGATTGCTCAGATCCTTTTATGTTCAATTTACAATGTAACTGGAGAAGGTAAAACACAAGGAAGGGGGGCTGAAACTGAGCTACCCACCTTAATGACCCAGTCTTGGCAGGCTGGTGGGCAGTTTTCATTTTTCTAGGGAAAGCTATGTGGTTGTCGAGCCCTGCAACTCTTTCTCTCTCGGTCCATTTTTTTTTTTTTCTTTTTTCTTCTTTTTAAATGAAAGCTTCCAGCTTCCTGGCGCCCAGGCACACCCTTCGGTGAGCAAGGGTGAGCAAGCATGGGCTGCAGCAGTGCCCAGCCCTGTGGTCGGTTCAGAAAGGAGACCTGCTCCCTCCCAGGCTTTTTACCACTGGCCAGGTTGGGGGGGTGGGAAAGATCTGCTGGAGGAGGGGCCCACCTTCCTCTTTGTTTCCCTAAAAAAGGGGGGCTTTGGCTTTGCAACGTTAATGAAGACCTCAGAATGTGGGTTCCTGGGGGATGAGCTCAGCCCCCTTTTGAACACTCCTCACAGATCAGTGGTGGGAAGGCCGTTCCTCCAGGAAGAATTCTGAGTCCTGGATGAACAAGTCGGCAGTGGCTTCCAGACCTTCCAGAATCTTCCAGGCTCAAGTGCTGCTCATAGTAGAATTTAGGCCCCTTTTCCTGTATTTGAAAGACAAAGTTTTCTTGCTTTATGACTGGGCCTGCGGACAAAATTTCAACCCCCTAGTTCTTTCTCTTTTAAAAGAAAATATTTATTTATTTTTGGCTGCGTTGGGTCTGTGTTGCCGCGTGCGGGCTTTCTCTAGTTGTGGCGAGCCTGGGCTACTCTTTGTTGCTGTGCACGCGCTTCTCATTGTGGTGGCTTCTCTTGTTGCAGAACACGGGCATGCCGTGTTATAGTCATGCTGGCTTCCACAGTTGTGGCACACGGGCTAAAGAATGCAGGCTCAGTAGTTGTGGCATGCGGGCTCAGTAGTTGTGGCTCACAGGCTCTAGAGCACAGCCTCAGTAGTTGTGGAGCACAGGCTTAGTTGCTCCACGGCCTGTGGGGTTTCCCTGGATCAGGGCTCAAACCCGTGTGTCCCCTGCATTGGCAGGTGGACTGCTAACCACTGCACCATCAGGGAAGTCCTTGATATTATCTTTAAAGCAATGAGGAGTTTCGTGGAAGGGGTGTCATGACAGAATTTGTGTTTACAAGACACTCTGGCCACAGTGTGGAAGACAGAGTCAAGGGGACTGGAGTAGAGAGGGGGAGACAGTTGGGAGGCAGTTGAAGTAGTGCAGGTGGGAGGTGATGGCTATTTGGAGTACGGTGTGTTGGTGGAGAGAGGGGGCAGTGAAAGGATTTGAGAGCCATGGGGATGGGTTGACAAGGAAGAGAGGACGAGGGGTCAAGGATAAGCTTTGGTTTCTAATTATGCAGCTGGATGCATAATGGCCCATTTACGAGTCAGGGAACAAAGAACCAACAAGAAAATCATGGCTTTAATTTTGGACTTACTGACTTTGACATATTATTGACAAACAGGCAAGGAGAGAAGTGGCTTGAGATACACATTCCTGTGTCACCTGCATTGAGGTGGTAATGACGGTGCTGAGGGAGAAAGCGGAGGGTGGCAAGAGGAGAGGGGCTAGCCTTGAGCTTAGTGATTCTCGAAAGCTTAAAGGCCTTGTAGAGGAGGGTGAACCTGCAAAGGAGGCGGAGGGGCAGGAGGAAAACCAGGACGACGCTGTATATCACGAAAGGGAAGAGAGCACTTTCAGATGAAGGGACTGTTCAAGAGCATCAGATGCCGTTGAGCGGCCAAGCGAGGCGTGACTGAAAACTGCTCATTGTGTTGAGCAGCGTGAAGGTCATTGGTAATGTGAGAGAGCTGCTTTGTGGAGTGGAGGGATTGGAAGGCAGATGGTGGAGGAGGGTAAGAATAAGTGGGCAGTGGGGCTTCCCTTCTGGCACAGTGGTTAAGAATCCGCCTGCCAATGCAGGGCACACGGGTTCGAGCCCTGGTCCGGGAAGATCCCACATGCCGCGGAGCAATTAAGCCCGTGTGCCACAACTACTGAGCCTGCGCTCTAGAGCCCACGAGCCACCACTACTGAAGCCCATGTGCCACAACTACTGAGCCCACGTGCCTAGAACCCGTGCTCCACAAGAAGAGCCCGTGCTCCTCAACAAGAGCCCGTGCTCCGCAATGAGAGGCCCACTCACCGCAATGAAGTGTAGTCCCTGCTCGCCACAACTAGAGAAAGCCCACGCACAATAACAAAGACCCAACACATCCAAAAATAAATAAAATAAATGAATTTATATAAAAAAAGAGTAAGTGGGCAGTGACCATGTAAAGACAGAAGGATGGATAACTCCTTTGGGAATTTTGGCTGTGAAGGGCAGGGGAGAGACAGCAATGGGTAGAAGAAGGAGGACTGAATAAAGTGATTTAGTTTTGCTGTTGTTTTAATGGGAAAGACTTGAGCATGGTTCAGAGTCAATGGAGAGCCTCCAGTCAGCACTGAATGCACAGAAGAGAGGGGATACTGTATTGTTTAGACCCAGGGAAGGGCCGAATGGAAGTGTTCCTAATAGAGGTGGACAGAACAGCCTTTGACAGGAGGAGAAACACCACATCTGGCCCTTCGGGGGAGGGCGTGGATAAGACATGTGCCTATGGAGGAAGTTTTGTACTTGGTGTCAGGAGGGCGGGGGAGTGTAAGTGGATGACTTGAGATGTTATCAGTAACTTATAAAACAAGAGTGCCTAGTGAGAGTGAGGTTTGAGGGCAGCACTGAGATTTGGAGAGGCCTGAAGGAGCTTTGAAATAGTCATTGTGAATCATGAGAGCGAGAAAACTGTTGGAGACTACTAAGGGGATCCCAGGCAATTTGGGAGTAGGTCATCATGAGTTTAGAGTTAAGCCACAAAAACTGTTTTGTGATTTTCTCCAGTTACACTTGATTACCACCTAAAATATGGGGTCAGCCACTTCAGTTTGCTAGGGCTGCTGTAACACAGTACCACAGATTGAGTGGCTTAAACAACAGAAATTTGTTTTCTCTCATTCTGGAGGCTGGAAGTCCAAGATCAAGGTGTCAGCGGGGTCGGTTCCTTCTGAGTTCTGTGAGGGAGGGAGGTGTTCCAGGCCTCTCCCCTTGGCTTCTAGATGGCTGACTTCTCCCTGTGTCTACACGTCTTCCCTCTGTATGTGTCTGTGACAAATTTCCTGTTCTTACAAGGACACCCGTCATATTGGATTAGGGCCCACCCTAGTCATCTAATTGTAACCTAATCACCTCTGTAAAGACACTATCTCCATATATGGTTCCATTCTGTGGTACTGGGGGTGTAGGATTTAGCATATGAATTTCTCTGCAGGGGGGGTTCAATTCAGCCCATAATATACACACGTACACTCAAGTTTTCAGCTAAGAATATAAAAAGTAAAATTGTACCGGTGTTAATAAAGGGAAGGAAGCTGAGAAAGGGAGTCAGTTTATGAGGGAAAGGTGAAAGGAAAGAAGGGAATCAACTGTTTATGTCCAGGATGAGATGTCCAAATGACCTATTTGTTGACTGGCTACTAATACTGCAGATTTGGAAGAAGATAATGCCATGGGAAACACACCACACTTACAATGATAGAATAGCCAGGAAACTCTATCCTGAACTTTATGGTGACATGATTTATCATGGTCTCCAGTCTTTATTGTATGAGGAAGATCAGAGAGAGACGCAGACAGAGACAGACTGACACACACCAACAGCAGTGTGGCCACACTTAGAACCCAATGGGCCAATTTTTACCCCATGCCGCTTCACTTTACCTTCGGTTTTACTTCTCTTTCAGTAGGCCTGGGATACAAATGAAGAATATCTCTTCAAAGTGATGGTGTCTTTCTCCATGAGAAGAGTTCCCAACAGAGAAGCAACTGAGTAAGTAAGCAATGAAAAGTCTAAATTGACTGTTTGCAGCATTATTTGAGACAGGACGTTCATTGAAAACTCAATCTTGAAAATAATGTATACCTCAAATTTTTAGGGACACACTTTTTAATTTAACATTAAAAAGAACCTTTATAATCTAGCTCAGCTTATAGTTTATATCATGTTCAAACAATGCTCTTCATTCAATAGGCACTATGAAGATAAATACAAAAATTTGTAGTTACATGTCATAAGCTTTCTACATTTATATATGTGTGTGTGTGTGTGTGTATTATATATATATATATGTATTATATATATATATATATATAATATATATATTTTTTTTTCTTGCAGATAGATAGATAGATAGATAGATAGATAGATAGATAGATAGATAAAGATAGAAAGAAAAGAGTTTGCTTCTCATTGTATTGGTCTGCTCTGGCTGCCATAACCAAATACCACAGACTGGGAGGCTTACACAACAGAAATTTATCACAACAGAAATTTATTTCTCACAGTTCTGGAGGCTGGGAACTTGAAGATTAAGATGCTGACAAGGTAGGTTTCATTCTGGGGCCTCTTCTTTCAGCTTGTAGGCAACACCAAATCTTTGTATGCTCACATGATCTCTCCTTTGTTGAGGGGGAAGTGACAGGGGAGAGAGTGAGCATTCTGGTGCCTTTCTGGATGAGGGTGCTAATCCTCTCTATCATGGCTCCACCATTATGACCTCATTTAACTGTAATTATCTCCTTATAGGCCCTATCTCTAAATATTAATACATTCACATTTGGGGTTAAGACTTCAACATGTGAACTTGGGGGCAAGGGGATAAGTGCACAGCACTCCTTTTGAAAATAACTTACATATGTATTGGTTCATCGCACTGTTGGTATCTGTCACAGCACCTTGTTTATTTTCTTCAGAGCCTTAGTCCAACTTTTAATAGTTTTACATTTGAATCTGTTCTTCCGAAGGAATCTTCCCTATTTGTGATGTTTCCGTCCATCTCCATTTGTGATTAGGGTAACACTCCTGGTTTCTCTCTACTCCCTTACTTCACTCTTCCCTTGAGAGGTGAAATGACTGATTTGATTGGTGGGCTGGAAGGATAAACGGGGCATGGGTTCCCTTCTCTTGAGGAGCCGGCCTGCCCTCTGCACACATTTTTCTGTGCTGCTCCCCACACTAAGTACAGAATCAAGCCCTGCCTGGGCAAGCTCACACACCCACATGGTTGTCCGTGCTGTCTGTAGCTGTAGACTGTTTAGATTGGTAGGGGCCAGATCCTAAGGTGTTAAATATCTTGCATATTACACCAGAATATCGTGATACCTGCCTCGGTTCAGCTCTGCCTGGGTCAGTGTAGATGAATTTATCTCATCACAGGATATTTTTAAAATTAAGAAGGAAACTTGCCCCCTGATAAAAGTCATATCCTCCCACGCAGCCTTTTATTGTGGTCTCCTGTCTGCTTCATTCTTTTGTCTTAATTTTATTGAGAACTTGACAAAGAGGGTTTCTATTTATTGTCTTCCTCAGACTCAAAATGTATCATGCATGGACTGTGAATATAAGGGATAAAAGAGAAGAGGAACATTTGGGGGAGCAATATAAACATATGATATGTGGATTTGTGTGTACACAAACACACACATATATACACAGCACATGTATGTATTTTAAGATACGTAACATGCTCACATGATTCAAAAAATTAAAAGAAGGAGGTGTAAGGTAAAAAAACAAATGATGCCCTACGTGAACTTTACTCCTGTTTTATAGATTTTTAGAGACGATATATTTGCCTTTATCTTATGCTTTAAACAGAAGCATTCTTTCCAAAACAATTTATAATAACCTTTTAAAAATAAAAAATGAGAAGGTTGCCTTCCAAGAAATGAAAAAGGGAAAATATAAGGAGAAGAGGGAACCCATGTACACCATTGGTGGGGACGTAAATTGTACAGCCTGTGTGGAAAACAGTATGGAGGTTTCTCAGAAAACTAAACATAGAACTACCACATGACCCCGCAATTCCATTCCTGGGTATATATCAGAAAAAAAGAAAATCCCTCACTCAAAAAGATACATGCACCCCAATGTACACAGCGGTGTTATTTACAATAGCCAAGACACGGAAGCCACCTAAGTGTCTATCAACAGAAGGATGGATAAAGATTATGTGGTGTACACACACACACACACACACACACACACAGAGAGACACACATACACATACAAATACAATGGAATACTACTCAACCAAAAAAAAAAGAATGAAAACTTGCCATTTGCAATAACGTGGATGGACTTGGGAGGCTATTACGCTTAGTGAAATAATAAGACAAGTACTGTATGTTATCACTTATATGTGGAATCTAAAAAGTAAAGTAGTGAGTATAAGAAAAAGAAACACACTCAGATATAGAGAACAACCCAGTGGTTCCCACTGGGGAGAGGGAAGGGGGAGGGGCAAGATAGGGTTAGGGGGTTAAGAGGTACAAGCTACTATATATAAAATAAGTAAGCTACAAGGATATATCATACAGCAGAGAGAATAGAGCCAGTATTTTATAATAGCTATAAATGGAGTTATAGCCTTTAAAACTGTAAATCACTGTGTTGTACACCTGCAACTTATATAGTATTGTACATAAACCTATACCTCAATTTTAAAAGATGCAAAAAAAAGAGAAGAATATAAGGAAAAAAGCCTCTGGTCATCTCACAATGCTAGCCCCTCAGCTAGTCTCTTTTTATCTTATTGTCATGTTTGATCAACAGATTTTATACATTGCTGTGTTCATTGTATTTTACTTCCTCTTAGTACCTAAATTACACCTTGTAACTGACTGTGTTATATCACATTTCCATCCTTAGTAAAAGTTAATTTAAATATGTAACATTTCAGATTAGTTTTGAGGAATTGACTTTGGGAATTTTATTTTTCGGAACCCAGACATTGTAGGAGTCTGTGCATATGTAATCTGGTTTATTTGCAAAGGTGTTTTAATTGGAACTGGGTGCATAGGCTATATAGAGGCTTTTGTTGCCAGTGTCAGTTGAAAAATTGAAAAGTGCAAACCTAGATTGGGGTCAACAAATTGTTTTCCTGCGAATGCTCAGGCAGCTGGAGTCCCAGCAGCACTGCGCTCAGGGGGCTGGGGGCTGAGGGCTGAGGGCTGCCTCATGAATCAGGATGTGTTTAAGATGCAGTACACGTGCTGCCCCCCAATAGTGGCTGCTTCTTTACATGAGCAGGTTTCCTCTATGGGAAAGGGCACCACAGGATGCAAGATGAATTGGAAACAGCTTCCCAGACAGGCTGGCTCTCCCGAGTGTGGTGGGTAATAGAAAGACACCACTAGCTTGGCAAATGGATCAGATTTTAAACGTGCTTTTCAGAGGTCTTTTGGTGCCAGTGTGAGGCAGAGTGGATTCTACAGGGTGGGAAGAATGCCTGTTAGGATGGCTTTAGACATTCAAATCTTGAACATTGGCCGTTTTTTTACATCTATTTTTTCCTATCCTGTCACTGCTTATTCTATGGATACTGCAGAAAACTCAGACCTACTGAGATGCGCTGGGTGGAAGATGTAAAGAGTAACTCACCAAAGATAGTCAAATAATGAACAGAGTAATGAAGACTCTCCGTCCCACCTTTCACCCAGTCCTAACTATGGTATCTCCTATCGAGCGTGATGACGTCCAGTGACACAGGGCTCAGTGTCTCCTCTGCATATTTGGGAACCTACCGCCAGCCTACCCTTGACCCAATATAAGCTGGATTGACTCTGCAAGAGGGTGTTGTTTCTAAAGCGAGGTCCTGGCCACATCCATGAAGGACTTGCAGGAGAGCTGAACGGGTGCAGTCACCATGACCCCAAGCGGGTAGTGGAAGAGAATGTCGATGGTCCGAGAAGCAGAGGGCGAGGCCCTGCAGAGAGGGTGTGGTGTGTCCACGGCCTTCCCCACAGGACAGGGGCGGGGATGGGCCCCAGTGTGGGTGCACCACGCAGCCGGCTGGGAGCTGACAGCTGGGTCCATATGATGAGTTAGCGCCCAGGCCACACTAGTGGACCCCTTGCGTGTTCTCCTGCCCACCTCAGGTCAGGCAGCGCTGCTAGTAGAGAGAGGAGCCGTCTGTGAGAGGAGAGAGGGGCACATCACTCCCCAGCTTGCAGACGTTCCCAGGGCCACTTCCAGCTGATGCCACCAGAGTAGCAGCACCTGGAGCGCGAGCCACCGTGATGGTGTCCCCAGCCACTGAGACTATCCCGTGGGTGGAACAGAAACTGGCGCCTAGCTCTTAGCTGGAGAGGTCTGAGGGCAAAGGCTGGCTTGAGGCTCCGTGGCTGGGTGAGAGAGGGCGGCTTTTCCAACAGCCTGCACTCGGATGGCTGCCCGGGGACAAGCAGAGGCCTCCGGAGGGAGCTGCACGAGTCGCTGCCTGTGGGGCCCGAGAGCCAAGTGAAGGGCCGAAGGAAGGTGGCAGAGCGGGCAGGGAGGGGCGAGATGGAAGCCTTCGGCCAGACTGTGTCGTCCTTTTCAGGGGCAGGGGCAGTGCGCAGGCCCCCAGACCTGTCTCCTGAGGCCCCCCGGGTGCACTCTGGGTGGAGAACGCGAGGACCCGCCCCGACAGGAGCCACCAGCGGCCAGCGGGCAGCACAAGGAGCCTGGCTTGGGAAAATGAAGCTTGCCTTTTTCTCTCCTGTCGGATCCCCGCCCTCTCCCACCTCCCTTTTCCATCCCCCAGTGAGCAGGACTGCGGGGAGGTAAGGGGCGAAGCGCAGGAGGGGTGGAGCCAGGAGAGTCAAGGAACAGAGCACGCCGCTGAGGCCAGCACGGCCGGGGGAGGGAAGCTGTGTGTTAAGGGCGGGAAGACAGTGCGTCTAGGTTTCGATCAGACTGGCCCGAGCTCTTTAAGGGCCAGAAATGACAGGCAAGCTCCGTCGCGCCTCCTCGCGGTGCTGTCAGGGAGTGAGGGAGAGAAAGAGCTGACAGAGCGCCCAAGGCAGTGGTGTGAGAAGCAGAAGCCTCTTCCTCATGGCGCTCTCCTGAGGCCGCCTGTGGGCTGCACTGCTGGATGGGGGCCAGAGAATTAAGTAACCTGTGTTGGAAGCCTGCTGTGTAGGCTGCTAGGTAGGCCCTGAGATTTAAATGATGGGTAAATCCAGGTCCCACACAGCACGGGCCCACACGCAAGAAGCCGGCCCTGGGGGTCATGGAAGACGGACGAAATGTGACAGAAACAAGACAGTTCCTTTGAAAGCATTACTTACAAATCTTGATATCAAGTGGTTTTCTTGCTCTTCCCTGGATTTTCGTCAAAGTACAATGGAAGAGGGAAGGACAAGTTTAAGTGGTAGAAAGTTCTGGTTTCATTAGATCAGATTACTCGAAGGTTTCTTGGGACTTTGACTGAAGATGGTAAACAGGTGTTTTCAAGTTTTTACAAGAAGGTTTAGGCCAGATTTTCTAAAATCCTTTCATAGGAATTTTTAAATGTTGGAAGTAGTATTATCTCAGGAAAATATGATTAAGTTTAAACTTCAGTCTATTTTCCAGGTGAACTGAGAAATCGAATTGCCTAGTTTACTCCAATATTGGTTTTGTAGAATAATTTTAGCAGGAGAGGCAGAAGAGTAACTCAGGCATAGTGTTCTCTTTCTGAGTAAAATGATGTAGGGCACGGAGTGGATGTCTTCCTCTGCCTAATTAGTCAGGGATAAGCCTTGTGATCTAAGAACGAACAACATGCTCTTGTATCCACCGTAAGGGGATGAACGGTCTCGTGCCTGTTAAACAGCAGCACAGCTCCTATTTAGTCCTTTGATTTCCAGAAACAAGAGCCCGATTCTTCCCACCCTAGTTGGCCCTGTCTGGCGCCACTGATGAGAAGTGGCAGTGGAGCCAGTTCTTAGACAGTTACCTTCAGACCAGGGCTTCCCACCCTCAAGGAATGGGAGGGGACATTTCTACCCTTTTAGTTTTTGCTGACAGGAGTAATTGTATATGTATAAATATTACAGCTTTGTGAAACAGTTGGACAAAATTGTTATTCCAGTGAATACAAAGGATCCCATCAGACCCATCTATATTTACAAATCTTGAAAGTGTAGGTTTGCTGTTTAGCTGTGCTAATGCCATTTCAGGCATTTATTTATTTATCTATCTATCTATCTATTTATTTATTTATTTTTATTGAGGTATGATTGACAGACCACATTATATTAGTTGCGGGTATACGACATAATGATTTGATATTTGTGCGAATTGTGAAATGATCACCTCAGTAAATCTAGTTAACATCTGTCACCGTGCATTGTATTATAATTTTTTTTTTATTGTGATGAGAAGTTTGTAAGATGTAGGCACTTCAGTTTATTTATTACATCAAAACATACTTTAAAAGACATGTTTAGTTCAGTCAGTGCTGTTGGCTGATTAATATTTCATTTTGTGCAAATCTTAGAGGACATTCTGTGATGACAAGTATTAAGGATCATTGTGATCACACGTGTTTGGAGCATTGTGATGACAGAGATCATGGATCATTTTGAGTTCAAGGAGCATGAGCATTGTGATGACAAGAGCAGGAAGAAATGTGATCCCAAGGTTCATGGAGGACTGTGATAACAAGCGCATGGAGCATTGTGATGACAAGGTCATGTAGTATTTTGCTGACACAGGCATGGAGCATTGTGATGACAAGGGTCATGGATCACTGTGATAACATGCATCAAGGATCATTGTGCTTACAGGGTTCATGGAACTTTGGGATGACCAGGTCATGGATCATTGTGATGACAAGGTCATGGAGAATTTTGATGCCAAGATTCCCAGACCATTGTGTTGTCAGGGGTCATGGAGCATTGTGATGACAGTGGTCATGGAGCATTGTGATGACAGGGGTCATTGAGCATGATGAAGAGAAAGTCATGGATCATTGGGCTGAAACTGTTCCTGGAGTATTGTGATGACAGTGGTCATGGTGCATTGTGATGGCAAGGGAATGGAGCATTGTGCAGACAAGTTCCTGAAGCATTGTGATGAGAAGACCATGGAGCCTTGTGATGAAAAGTCTCATGGAACATTCTTATGAAAAGGGGCATGGAGAATATTGATTACAGGGGTCTGGGAGCACTCTGATGACAAGCGTATGGAGCATTGTGATGAGAAGGCCATGGAGCTTTCTGATGACATGTATCATGGAGCTTTGTGATGACAAGGACATGGAGCTTTGTGATTACAGGGTTCCTGGAGCATTGTGATGAAAAGGGCATGGAGGCTTGTCATGACAGTGTTCAAGGAGCATACTGACGACAAGTGTCAGGGATCATTGTGATGACAAGTGTATTGAGCATTGTGATGACAAAGATCATGGAGCATAGTGATGAGAAGACAATGAATAATTGTGATGATGAGCGTCATGGGGCATTGTCATGACAAGTGTTATGGAACATTGAGATCACAAACGTTTGGAACATTCTGATGAGAGAGGTCATGGAGCATTTTGATTTCATTTTGATGAAAATAGCCTGAAGCATTAAGATGATGGGCATGGTGCATCATGATGACAGTTTTCGTGGAGCATTGAGATGAAAAGGAGCATGTAGCATTGTGATAACAGGGATTTTGGAGAATGTTGATGACAAGAACATGTAGCATTGTGATGAGAAGGCCATGGAGCATTCTGGTGACATGCGTCATGGAGCGTTGTGACAACCAGGGAATGGAGCATTGTGATGGCAAGACCGTGGAGCATTTTGATGAGAAGACCATGGATAATTTTGATGACGAGTGTCTTGGAGTACTGTAATGACAAGGGACAGCATTGTGAGAAAATGTGTCATGGAGCTTTGTGATGACAAGTTTCATGGAGCATTGTGATGAAAAAGGTCATGGAACTTTCTGCTGACAAGCCTTTGGAGTATTGTGATGACAATGGCATGGAGCATTGTGATGAAAAGGGCATGGATCATTGTGATGAAAAAGGCATGGATACTTTTCATGACAGGGCTCAAGGAGCATTCTCAAGACAAGTGTCAGGGTGCATTGTGATGACAAGTGTATTCAGCATTGTGATGAAAAATGTCATGCAGCATTGTGATGACAAGGGCATGGAGTATTGTGATGACAGGCATCATGGAGGATTGTGATGACAAGTGTTATGGAACATTGTGATCACAAGGGATTGGAGCATTGTGATGACAGAGGTCATGGATCATTTTGATTTCAAGAGAAATGGAGCATTGTGATGACAAAGGTATGAGGCAATAGGATCCCAAGGTTCATGGAGGATTGTGATGACAAGCGCATGTAGCATTGTGATGACAAGGTCATGTAGCATTTTGCTGACAAAGTCATCGAACATTGTGATGACAAGGGTCATGGAGCATTGTAATGACATGCGTCAAGGAGCATTTTGATTACAATGTTCATGGAGCATTGTGATGACAAGGGCATGGATCATTGGGATGACAAGTTACGTGGAGCCTTTTGATGACAAGAGTCCCGGATCATTGTGTTGTCAGGGGTCATGGAGCGTTGTGATGACAGTGCTCATGGAGCATTGTGATGGGAAGGTCATGGAGCATTGGGCTGAAAATATTCATGGAGTATTGTGATGACAGGGGTCATGGAGCATTGTGATGGCAAGGAAATGGAGCATTGTTATTAGAAAGGAATGGAGCATTGTGATGAGAAGTCCATGGAGCTTTGTGTAGACAAGTGTCATGGAATATTCTGATGAAAAGGGGCATGGAGCATTGTGATTACAGGGGTCTTGGAGCATTGTGATGACAAGGGGATGGAGTGTTGTGATGAGAAAGCCATGGAACATTCTGATCACATGCGTCATGGAGATTTGTGAATGACAAGGGCATGAAGAATTGTTATTACAGGGGTCTTGGAACATTGTGATAACAATGGTCATGGAGCCTTCTGATGACAAGGCCGGGGAACATTGTGATGACTGGGGTCATGGAGCATTGTTATGACAGTGATAAAGGAGCATTGTGATGAAAAGGGCATGGAGCATTGGTGTGAAATATTTCATGGATTATTGTGATGAGTGGGCATGGAGCATTGTGAAGACATGGGCACGGAACACTGTGATACATGGGTCATGGAGGATTGTAATGACAAGGGCATGGAGCATTGTGATGAGAAGGGCATCGAGCATTTTGATGAAAAGTGTCATGCAACTTTGTGATGACAAGGACATCGAGCAATGTGATGAGCGGGTTCATGGAGCATTGTGATGACAATGGCATGGAGCATTGTGATTACAAGTTTCATGGAGCATTGGGATGACAAGGGAATGGATCATGGGGATGACATGTGTCATGGAGAATTTTGATGACAAGAGTCCCGGATCATTGTGTTTTCAGGGGGCATGGAGCGTTGTGATGTCAGTGCTCATGGAGCATTGTGATGAGAGGGGTCATGGAGCATTGTGATGAGAAGGTCATGGAGCATTGGACTGAAAATGTTCATGGAGTATTGTGATGACAGGTGTCATGGAGCACTGTGATGGCAAGGGAATGGAACATTCTAATGAAAAGAGGCATGGAGCATTGGGATTACAGGGGTCTTGGAGCTTTGTGACGACAATTGCATGGAGCATTGTGATTACAAGGTTCTTGGAGACTTGTGATGAAAAGGGCATGGACCATTGTGATGAAAAATGCATGGGGCCTTGTCATGACAATGTTCAAGGAGCATACTGACGACAAGTGTCAGGGAGCATTGTGATGACAAGTGTATTGAGCATTGTGATGACGAACGTCATGGAGCATTGTGATGAGAAGACCATGTATAATTG
>NW_027672167.1:0-97601 GCF_964165515.1 Mesoplodon bidens | reverse complement strand
AATGTATCAATCTGCCTTTTCTTTCTTTTGTCACAATGCATTTGCTTTCTAAAGTGGTCTTGTTTTCAGGATAATAATTGGGTTTCCACAGGGAAAATCATAATGTATGAGGCAAATTACTGACTAAAGGCAAATTTCTGACTTAAAAACATGAATCTCTAATTTGTTTCTAGTAGTTCTTCTTTTGTTTAAATTTTTGTTTTGTTAGTTATGTATAGAAACTTAAGGATAGTAATTTCTGCTCAGGTGGATAGTGGTACTGTTTAGCACAGCTCATTGGTCTTCTGAAACTTTTACAAATGCAGTCTGATTCATTCCGGCCAAGTTAATTATGAGGTACATATTTTTTTCCCCTAATGGAGACAAATGTAAAAGACAGAGATACAGAAATCATCTCCAGTTTAGATTGAAGAAATTTTAGTTACTACTGTTTGTTCCTGCTATTTGATCAGAGTTTATTTTTATTTTTTGAAGTCTGTCTCTAATCAAATAAGATTTAATGTTTTAGAAGTAAAAGAGCACCATGACTAAACTGATAAGAAAAGTTAATTTAAGGACAAGAATTGATTTTTAAAAATATAAAAGTACATTTCATGACTTGATTTCAAGATGATCTTGTGGTATCCTTATACTGCTGCAGAGGGAAGTCCACAGTGGGACGAGAATGATGCTTAAAAATCACCACCCTTATTATCTATGACTGAACATGTCTTATTCCAGGCCAGTGTGCCTACCACCTCTGTGGTACACTGTTGATTTCATTTTTCTTCCAGTATTTACTTTTGGTCCTGGACCAATTATCTAGCTGTGATGGGATTCTCCAAAATTATCCTACATTTTGTACTTAGTGAACTAGTGATTGTTCTGTTTGCAGACATTCTTTCTGAGGCTCTACTCTTGCCTCGAAAACCTACATTTGCAGAAAGGGAAATGTATAGGTTTTCCTTTTAAATGTATTTATTTTTATTTATATTTTATTTATTTTTGGCTGTGTTGGGTCTTCGTTTCTGTGCGGGGGCCTTCTCTAGTTGCGGCGAGCAGGGGCCACTCCTCATCGTGGTTCGAGGGCCTCTCAGTGCCGTGGCGCCTCTTGTTGTGGAGCACAGGCTCCAGAAGCGCAGGCTCAGTAGTTGTGGCTCCCGGGCTTAGTTGCACTGCAGCATGTGGGATCTTCCCGGACCAGGGCTCAAATCCGTGTCCCCTGCACTGGCAGGCGGATTCTTAACCACTGCCCAGCCCGTTATTCTTTTTTTTAAAAAAATATTTCCTCATTTGTGTTTATGTGATGATGCCTTTATTTATTTTTTTATTATTGTTTATATTTGGCTGAGTTGAGTCTCTTTTGCTGCGCGCAGGCTTTCCCTAGTTGTGGCAAGTGGGGGCTAATCTTTGTTGTGGTGTGCGGACTTCTCATTGTGGTGGCTTCTCTTGTTGCGGAGCGTGGGCTCTAAGAGTGCGGGCTTCAGTAATTGCAGCACCTGGGCTCAGTATTTGCGGCACACAGGCCCTAGAGTGCGCGGCCTTCATTAGTTGCAGCGTGTGGCCTCAGTTGTTGTGGCTGGTGGGCTCTAGAGCGCAGGCTCAGTAGTTGTGATGTACGGGCTTACTTGCTCTGCGGCACGTGGGATCTTCCCGGACCAGGGCTGGAACCCGTGTCTCCTGCATTGGCAGACGGATTCTTAACTAGTGCACCACCAGGAAAGTCCCAGACTTTCCTTTTCTTAATGACAATTTTGAAGAGTCCTGGTTCACATATTTCATAGACTGTCCTTCAACTTGGCTTTGTGTGATGTTCTCCTCATGACCATAGTGGAGTTAGGGTTTTGGGGAAGGAGATGTTTACTTTTAATATTCAGTTTCAACTCTGTCTCTTGGCTTTTTATATAAGATATTCAATGCATTTAGTTATATATTTAAAAAAGCAGGCTTGTAGACTATTATTTTAAAATCTGCTTGCTATTTTGTAATCTGCTTGGGTTGATGGTGGAATGTTTTTTTTTTTTTTTTTTCAGTACGTGGGCCTCTCCCTGTTGTGGAGTCTCCCGTTCCGGAGCACAGGCTCCCAACCCGCATGCTCAGTGGCCATGGCTCACGGGCCTAGCCGCTCCGCGGCATGTGGGATCTTCCCGGACCGAGTCACGAACCCGTGTCCCCTGCATTGGCAGGCAGGGTCTCAACCACTGCTCCACCAGGCAAGCCCGTTACACTTTTGTTTTAATTATGCAGTTGGCTCTATTGTGTTGATTTACATTTTATTGGTAAATCTCAACTGCTTTGGATTATGATGTGTTTACAAGGCTACACAGATAATCTGGAAGGGAAAATGAAGTAATACAAATGACAGAAAATGTTTTATAATAATAAAATTTTCTTGGCAAGCAGCAACCTTTTCTCAAAGTCAGTCTTTTAATATAATTTGCTTGCTTCATAAATATGGCTTTCTTGTTTGTTCTTATCTTTATTGATTAGTGAGCATGTTAGATGACTTGGAAGGAATCTCACTGTCTTCAAGAAATAATTTGGCATTTTTGATCCGGAATGCTGACAATTCTCAAAAATGGGTCAGGAAAATCAAAGTAATAGATGGAAAAAAATCTCAATTTTAGCTGTTGATACAACTTTTCTTAAGTTTAGGGTGTGTTTTATAATTTACGTTACTAAAACAGATGTTGGAAGGTCCACCAACATATTTATTTTATGTTTTTAAATCATTTTACTTTGCTGTATTGAATTCAATTCATTCTGGAATTTAGGAGAATTTACCTCTTTATGAAAGAGATTATTGAAAGTAGAAAATGATTGATGACCTTCGCTTCCAGTATTCTTCTCAATAGACTTAGTCTCTCTTCTAATGCTTCCTGTATACTCAGTAATTGTATAAGGTTTAGAGAAAAATGCAGGTCTGGCTGAACATTAAGCACAGTACACTAAATAAAGTTTTTTACTTTGCAGAATATTTTACATGTGTGTCCCATAGATTCATCAGAGATTCTAGTTTTGGATAAAGGCAAGTACATTTAAGGACAATACAACATCCCTGTCTATGACATTGGCATTCGAATGAGAAGTGAATTTGGTTCAGGACGGTTCTTGGAATGCTTGGCATTTAGGTTATTTTAGGTCAACTCTTTGGGCAATTCAATTAGAGTATTTATTGAATGGTTTTCGTGAGCTGAATGGTTGTCATGTCATGTCATAGATGGTCTAAAACATGACTCTTATTTCTACAATAGTTGTGTTGGTCAGATAAGGCATCTTACCTGATGTATTTAATCCAAGATAATGATGCATGAGTAAGAGGCAGATCATTCTCGAGGAAGTAATTTTGGTTTTGAGAGAGGCATTCTTAGGGAAATAGGCCTTGCAGTGCTCATTTAGAGCTGGGCAGGATTGAGGTCCAGAGAGAGGAGGGAAAGGATATTTGGGTGGAGGGAAGGGCATTGGCAGAGCCTCAGAGGCCTGACGGTTCCTGGGGCCTGTGTGGGAATGGTGGGAAAGTTGGGCTGCAGTCAGCCTGTGGGTGGCCTGGACGTTGGGTAATGAGCGTGGCCATCAGTTTATGGGTGCCCTCTGTAGAGTTGTCTGTAACTTGCTTCCTCCCTGAGGAAGTGTGACACGCTTCTGCTAGCTGCAGTGTCTTCCCCACAGCTGTGCTGTCCATTGAGGAGAAGGGGGCCTGCTCTGCCATGGCTTCCTTACTCCTCAGGGTATGGCGTGTGAGTTATTTTAATAATGTATCAATCTGCCTTTTCTTTCTTTTGTCACAATGCATTTGCTTTCTAAAGTGGTCTTCTTTTCAGGATAATAATTTGGTTTCCACAGGGAAAATCATAATGTATGCGGCAAATTACTGACTAAAGGCAAATTTCTGACTTAAAAACATGAATCTCTAATTTGTTTCTAATAGTTCTTCTTTTGTTTAAATTTTTGTTTTGTTAGTTATGTATAGAAACTTAAGGATAGTAATTTCTGCTCAGGTGGATAGTGGTACTGTTTAGCACAGCTCATTGGTCTTCTGAAACTTTTAAAAATGCAGTCTGATTCATTCCAGCCAAGTTAATTATGAGGTACATATTTTTTTCCCCTAATGGAGACAAATGTAAAAGACAGAGATACAGAAATCATCTCCAGTTTAGATTGAAGAAATTTTAGTTACTACTGTTTGTTCCTGCTATTTGATCACAGTTTATTTTTTTTTTGAAGTCTGTCTCTAATCAAATAAGATTTAATGTTTTAGAAGTAAAAGAGCACCATGACTAAATTAATAAGAAAAGTTAATTTAAGGACAAGAATTGATTTTTAAAAATATAAAAGTACATTTCATGACTTGATTTCAAGATGATCTGGTGGTATCCTTATACTGCTGCAGAAGGAAGTCCACAGTGGGACGAGAATGATGCTTAAAAATCACCACCCTTATTATCTATGACTGAACATGTCTTAGTCCAGGCCAGTGTGCCTACCACCTCTGTGGTACACTGTTGATTTCATTTTTCTTCCAGTATTTACTTTTGGTCCTGGACCAATTATCTAGCTGTGATGGGATTCTCCAAAAGTATCCTACATTTTGTACTTAGTGAACTAGTGATTGTTCTGTTTGCAGACATTCTTTCTGAGGCTCTACTCTTGCCTCGGAAACCTACATTTGCAGAAAGGGAAATGTATAGGTTTTCCTTTTAAATGTATTTATTTTTATTTATATTTTATTTATTTTTGGCTGTGTTGGGTCTTCGTTTCTGTGCGAGGGCCTTCTCTAGTTGCGGCGAGCAGGGGCCACTCCTCATCGTGGTTCGTGGGCCTCTCACTGCCGTGGCGCCTCTTGTTGCGGAGCACAGGCTCCAGAAGCGCAGGCTCAGTAGTTGTGGCTCACGGGCTTAGTTGCACTGCAGCATGTGGGATCTTCCCGGACCAGGGCTCAAATCCGTGTCCCCTGCACTGGCAGGCGGATTCTTAACCACTGCCCCGCCCGTTATTCTTTTTTTTAAAAAAATATTTCCTCATATGTGTTTATGTGATGATGCCTTTATTTATTTTTTTATTATTGTTTATATTTGGCTGAGTTGAGTCTCTGTTGCTGCGCGCAGGCTTTCCCTAGTTGTGGCAAGTGGGGGCTACTCTTTGTTGTGGTGTGCGGACTTCTCATTGTGGTGGCTTCTCTTGTTGCGGAGCGTGGGCTCTAAGAGTGCGGGCTTCAGTAATTGCAGCACCTGGGCTCAGTATTTGCGGCACACAGGCCCTAGAGTGCGCGGGCTTCATTAGTTGCAGCGTGCGGCCTCAGTTGTTGTGGCTGGTGGGCTCTAGAGCGCAGGCTCAGTAGTTGTGATGTACGGGTATACTTGCTCTGCGGCACGTGGGATCTTCCCGGACCAGGGCTGGAACCCGTGTCCCCTGCATTGGCAGACGGATTCTTAACTAGTGCACCACCAGGAAAGTCCCAGACTTTCCTTTTCTTAATGACAATTTTGAAGAGTCCTGGTTCACATATTTCATAGACTGTCCTTCAACTTGGCTTTGTGTGATGTTCTCCTCATGACTGGAGTGGAGTTAGGGTTTTGGGGAAGGAGATGTTTACTTTTAATATTCGGTTTCAACTCTGTCTCTTGGCTTTTTATATAAGATATTCAATGCATTTAGTTATATATTTAAAAAGCAGGCTTGTAGACTATTATTTTAAAATCTGCTTGCTATTTTGTAATCTGCTTGGGTTGATGGTGGAATGTTTTTTTTTTTTTTTTCAGTACGTGGGCCTCTCCCTGTTGTGGAGTCTCCCGTTCCGGAGCACAGGCTCCCAACCCGCATGCTCAGTGGCCATGGCTCACGGGCCTAGCCGCTCCGCGGCATGTGGGATCTTCCCGGACCGAGTCACGAACCCGTGTCCCCTGCATTGGCAGGCAGGCTCTCAACCACTGCTCCACCAGGGAAGCCCGTTACACTTTTGTTTTAATTATGCAGTTGGCTCTATTGTGTTGATTTACATTTTATTGGTAAATCTCAACTGCTTTGGATTATGATGTGTTTACAAGGCTACACAGATAATCTGGAAGGGAAAATGAAGTAATACAAATGACAGAAAATGTTTTATAATAATAAAATTTTCTTGGCAAGCAGCAACCTTTTCTCAAAGTCAGTCTTTTAATATAATTTGCTTGCTTCATAAATATGGCTTTCTTGTTTGTTCTTATCTTTATTGATTAGTGAGCATGTTAGATGACTTTGAAGGAATCTCACTGTCTTCAAGAAATAATTTGGCATTTTTGATCCGGAATGCTGACAATTCTCAAAAATGGGTCAGGAAAATCAAAGTAATAGATGGAAAAAAATCTCAATTTTAGCTGTTGATACAACTTTTCTTAAGTTTAGGGTGTGTTTTATAATTTACGTTACTAAAACAGATGGTGGAAGGTCCACCAATATATTTATTTTATGTTTTTAAAGCATTTTACTTTGCTGTATTGAATTCAATTCATTCTGGAATTTAGGAGAATTTACCTCTTTATGAAAGAGATTATTGAAAGTAGAAAATGATTGATGACCTTCGCTTCCAGTATTCTTCTCAATAGACTTAGTCTCTCTTCTAATGCTTCCTGTATACTCAGTAATTGTATAAGGTTTAGAGAAAAATGCAGGTCTGGCTGAACATTAAGCACAGTACACTAAATAAAGCTTTTTTACTTTGCAGAATATTTTACATGTGTGTCCCATAGATTCATCAGAGATTCTAGTTTTGGATAAAGGCAAGTACATTTAAGGACAATACAACATCCCTGTCTATGACATTGGCATTCGAATGAGAAGTGAATTTGGTTCAGGACGGTTCTTGGAATGCTTGGCATTTAGGTTATTTTAGGTCAACTCTTTGGGCAATTCAATTAGAGTATTTATTGAATGGTTTTCGTGAGCTGAATGGTTGTCATGTCATGTCATAGATGGTCTAAAACATGACTCTTATTTCTACAATAGTTGTGTTGGTCAGATAAGGCATCTTACCTGATGTATTTAATCCAAGATAATGATGCATGAGTAAGAGGCAGATCATTCTCGAGGAAGTAATTTTGGTTTTGAGAGAGGCATTCTTAGGGAAATAGGCCTTGCAGTGCTCATTTAGAGCTGGGCAGGATTGAGGTCCAGAGAGAGGAGGGAAAGGATATTTGGGTGGAGGGAAGGGCATTGGCAGAGCCTCAGAGGCCTGACGGTTCCTGGGGCCTGTGTGGGAATGGTGGGAAAGTTGGGCTGCAGTCAGCCTGTGGGTGGCCTGGACGTTGGGTAATGAGCGTGGCCGTCAGTTTATGGGTGCCCTCTGTAGAGTTGTCTGTAACTTGCTTCCTCCCTGAGGAAGTGTGACACGCTTCTGCTAGCTGCAGTGTCTTCCCCACAGCTGTGCTGTCCATTGAGGAGAAGGGGGCCTGCTCTGCCATGGCTTCCTTACTCCTCAGGGTATGGCGTGTGAGTTATTTTAATAATGTATCAATCTGCCTTTTCTTTCTTTTGTCACAATGCATTTGCTTTCTAAAGTGGTCTTGTTTTCAGGATAATAATTGGGTTTCCACAGGGAAAATCATAATGTATGAGGCAAATTACTGACTAAAGGCAAATTTCTGACTTAAAAACATGAATCTCTAATTTGTTTCTAGTAGTTCTTCTTTTGTTTAAATTTTTGTTTTGTTAGTTATGTATAGAAACTTAAGGATAGTAATTTCTGCTCAGGTGGATAGTGGTACTGTTTAGCACAGCTCATTGGTCTTCTGAAACTTTTACAAATGCAGTCTGATTCATTCCGGCCAAGTTAATTATGAGGTACATATTTTTTTCCCCTAATGGAGACAAATGTAAAAGACAGAGATACAGAAATCATCTCCAGTTTAGATTGAAGAAATTTTAGTTACTACTGTTTGTTCCTGCTATTTGATCAGAGTTTATTTTTATTTTTTGAAGTCTGTCTCTAATCAAATAAGATTTAATGTTTTAGAAGTAAAAGAGCACCATGACTAAACTGATAAGAAAAGTTAATTTAAGGACAAGAATTGATTTTTAAAAATATAAAAGTACATTTCATGACTTGATTTCAAGATGATCTTGTGGTATCCTTATACTGCTGCAGAGGGAAGTCCACAGTGGGACGAGAATGATGCTTAAAAATCACCACCCTTATTATCTATGACTGAACATGTCTTATTCCAGGCCAGTGTGCCTACCACCTCTGTGGTACACTGTTGATTTCATTTTTCTTCCAGTATTTACTTTTGGTCCTGGACCAATTATCTAGCTGTGATGGGATTCTCCAAAATTATCCTACATTTTGTACTTAGTGAACTAGTGATTGTTCTGTTTGCAGACATTCTTTCTGAGGCTCTACTCTTGCCTCGAAAACCTACATTTGCAGAAAGGGAAATGTATAGGTTTTCCTTTTAAATGTATTTATTTTTATTTATATTTTATTTATTTTTGGCTGTGTTGGGTCTTCGTTTCTGTGCGGGGGCCTTCTCTAGTTGCGGCGAGCAGGGGCCACTCCTCATCGTGGTTCGAGGGCCTCTCAGTGCCGTGGCGCCTCTTGTTGTGGAGCACAGGCTCCAGAAGCGCAGGCTCAGTAGTTGTGGCTCCCGGGCTTAGTTGCACTGCAGCATGTGGGATCTTCCCGGACCAGGGCTCAAATCCGTGTCCCCTGCACTGGCAGGCGGATTCTTAACCACTGCCCAGCCCGTTATTCTTTTTTTTAAAAAAATATTTCCTCATTTGTGTTTATGTGATGATGCCTTTATTTATTTTTTTATTATTGTTTATATTTGGCTGAGTTGAGTCTCTTTTGCTGCGCGCAGGCTTTCCCTAGTTGTGGCAAGTGGGGGCTAATCTTTGTTGTGGTGTGCGGACTTCTCATTGTGGTGGCTTCTCTTGTTGCGGAGCGTGGGCTCTAAGAGTGCGGGCTTCAGTAATTGCAGCACCTGGGCTCAGTATTTGCGGCACACAGGCCCTAGAGTGCGCGGCCTTCATTAGTTGCAGCGTGTGGCCTCAGTTGTTGTGGCTGGTGGGCTCTAGAGCGCAGGCTCAGTAGTTGTGATGTACGGGCTTACTTGCTCTGCGGCACGTGGGATCTTCCCGGACCAGGGCTGGAACCCGTGTCTCCTGCATTGGCAGACGGATTCTTAACTAGTGCACCACCAGGAAAGTCCCAGACTTTCCTTTTCTTAATGACAATTTTGAAGAGTCCTGGTTCACATATTTCATAGACTGTCCTTCAACTTGGCTTTGTGTGATGTTCTCCTCATGACCATAGTGGAGTTAGGGTTTTGGGGAAGGAGATGTTTACTTTTAATATTCAGTTTCAACTCTGTCTCTTGGCTTTTTATATAAGATATTCAATGCATTTAGTTATATATTTAAAAAAGCAGGCTTGTAGACTATTATTTTAAAATCTGCTTGCTATTTTGTAATCTGCTTGGGTTGATGGTGGAATGTTTTTTTTTTTTTTTTTCAGTACGTGGGCCTCTCCCTGTTGTGGAGTCTCCCGTTCCGGAGCACAGGCTCCCAACCCGCATGCTCAGTGGCCATGGCTCACGGGCCTAGCCGCTCCGCGGCATGTGGGATCTTCCCGGACCGAGTCACGAACCCGTGTCCCCTGCATTGGCAGGCAGGGTCTCAACCACTGCTCCACCAGGCAAGCCCGTTACACTTTTGTTTTAATTATGCAGTTGGCTCTATTGTGTTGATTTACATTTTATTGGTAAATCTCAACTGCTTTGGATTATGATGTGTTTACAAGGCTACACAGATAATCTGGAAGGGAAAATGAAGTAATACAAATGACAGAAAATGTTTTATAATAATAAAATTTTCTTGGCAAGCAGCAACCTTTTCTCAAAGTCAGTCTTTTAATATAATTTGCTTGCTTCATAAATATGGCTTTCTTGTTTGTTCTTATCTTTATTGATTAGTGAGCATGTTAGATGACTTGGAAGGAATCTCACTGTCTTCAAGAAATAATTTGGCATTTTTGATCCGGAATGCTGACAATTCTCAAAAATGGGTCAGGAAAATCAAAGTAATAGATGGAAAAAAATCTCAATTTTAGCTGTTGATACAACTTTTCTTAAGTTTAGGGTGTGTTTTATAATTTACGTTACTAAAACAGATGTTGGAAGGTCCACCAACATATTTATTTTATGTTTTTAAATCATTTTACTTTGCTGTATTGAATTCAATTCATTCTGGAATTTAGGAGAATTTACCTCTTTATGAAAGAGATTATTGAAAGTAGAAAATGATTGATGACCTTCGCTTCCAGTATTCTTCTCAATAGACTTAGTCTCTCTTCTAATGCTTCCTGTATACTCAGTAATTGTATAAGGTTTAGAGAAAAATGCAGGTCTGGCTGAACATTAAGCACAGTACACTAAATAAAGTTTTTTACTTTGCAGAATATTTTACATGTGTGTCCCATAGATTCATCAGAGATTCTAGTTTTGGATAAAGGCAAGTACATTTAAGGACAATACAACATCCCTGTCTATGACATTGGCATTCGAATGAGAAGTGAATTTGGTTCAGGACGGTTCTTGGAATGCTTGGCATTTAGGTTATTTTAGGTCAACTCTTTGGGCAATTCAATTAGAGTATTTATTGAATGGTTTTCGTGAGCTGAATGGTTGTCATGTCATGTCATAGATGGTCTAAAACATGACTCTTATTTCTACAATAGTTGTGTTGGTCAGATAAGGCATCTTACCTGATGTATTTAATCCAAGATAATGATGCATGAGTAAGAGGCAGATCATTCTCGAGGAAGTAATTTTGGTTTTGAGAGAGGCATTCTTAGGGAAATAGGCCTTGCAGTGCTCATTTAGAGCTGGGCAGGATTGAGGTCCAGAGAGAGGAGGGAAAGGATATTTGGGTGGAGGGAAGGGCATTGGCAGAGCCTCAGAGGCCTGACGGTTCCTGGGGCCTGTGTGGGAATGGTGGGAAAGTTGGGCTGCAGTCAGCCTGTGGGTGGCCTGGACGTTGGGTAATGAGCGTGGCCATCAGTTTATGGGTGCCCTCTGTAGAGTTGTCTGTAACTTGCTTCCTCCCTGAGGAAGTGTGACACGCTTCTGCTAGCTGCAGTGTCTTCCCCACAGCTGTGCTGTCCATTGAGGAGAAGGGGGCCTGCTCTGCCATGGCTTCCTTACTCCTCAGGGTATGGCGTGTGAGTTATTTTAATAATGTATCAATCTGCCTTTTCTTTCTTTTGTCACAATGCATTTGCTTTCTAAAGTGGTCTTCTTTTCAGGATAATAATTTGGTTTCCACAGGGAAAATCATAATGTATGCGGCAAATTACTGACTAAAGGCAAATTTCTGACTTAAAAACATGAATCTCTAATTTGTTTCTAATAGTTCTTCTTTTGTTTAAATTTTTGTTTTGTTAGTTATGTATAGAAACTTAAGGATAGTAATTTCTGCTCAGGTGGATAGTGGTACTGTTTAGCACAGCTCATTGGTCTTCTGAAACTTTTAAAAATGCAGTCTGATTCATTCCAGCCAAGTTAATTATGAGGTACATATTTTTTTCCCCTAATGGAGACAAATGTAAAAGACAGAGATACAGAAATCATCTCCAGTTTAGATTGAAGAAATTTTAGTTACTACTGTTTGTTCCTGCTATTTGATCACAGTTTATTTTTTTTTTGAAGTCTGTCTCTAATCAAATAAGATTTAATGTTTTAGAAGTAAAAGAGCACCATGACTAAATTAATAAGAAAAGTTAATTTAAGGACAAGAATTGATTTTTAAAAATATAAAAGTACATTTCATGACTTGATTTCAAGATGATCTGGTGGTATCCTTATACTGCTGCAGAAGGAAGTCCACAGTGGGACGAGAATGATGCTTAAAAATCACCACCCTTATTATCTATGACTGAACATGTCTTAGTCCAGGCCAGTGTGCCTACCACCTCTGTGGTACACTGTTGATTTCATTTTTCTTCCAGTATTTACTTTTGGTCCTGGACCAATTATCTAGCTGTGATGGGA
Organism: Mesoplodon bidens; assembly: GCF_964165515.1. Taxonomy (NCBI): domain Eukaryota; kingdom Metazoa; phylum Chordata; class Mammalia; order Artiodactyla; family Ziphiidae; genus Mesoplodon; species Mesoplodon bidens. The sequence continues at coordinate 85,599 of NW_027672167.1, read as the reverse complement.
TTCTCCAAAAGTATCCTACATTTTGTACTTAGTGAACTAGTGATTGTTCTGTTTGCAGACATTCTTTCTGAGGCTCTACTCTTGCCTCGGAAACCTACATTTGCAGAAAGGGAAATGTATAGGTTTTCCTTTTAAATGTATTTATTTTTATTTATATTTTATTTATTTTTGGCTGTGTTGGGTCTTCGTTTCTGTGCGAGGGCCTTCTCTAGTTGCGGCGAGCAGGGGCCACTCCTCATCGTGGTTCGTGGGCCTCTCACTGCCGTGGCGCCTCTTGTTGCGGAGCACAGGCTCCAGAAGCGCAGGCTCAGTAGTTGTGGCTCACGGGCTTAGTTGCACTGCAGCATGTGGGATCTTCCCGGACCAGGGCTCAAATCCGTGTCCCCTGCACTGGCAGGCGGATTCTTAACCACTGCCCCGCCCGTTATTCTTTTTTTTAAAAAAATATTTCCTCATATGTGTTTATGTGATGATGCCTTTATTTATTTTTTTATTATTGTTTATATTTGGCTGAGTTGAGTCTCTGTTGCTGCGCGCAGGCTTTCCCTAGTTGTGGCAAGTGGGGGCTACTCTTTGTTGTGGTGTGCGGACTTCTCATTGTGGTGGCTTCTCTTGTTGCGGAGCGTGGGCTCTAAGAGTGCGGGCTTCAGTAATTGCAGCACCTGGGCTCAGTATTTGCGGCACACAGGCCCTAGAGTGCGCGGGCTTCATTAGTTGCAGCGTGCGGCCTCAGTTGTTGTGGCTGGTGGGCTCTAGAGCGCAGGCTCAGTAGTTGTGATGTACGGGTATACTTGCTCTGCGGCACGTGGGATCTTCCCGGACCAGGGCTGGAACCCGTGTCCCCTGCATTGGCAGACGGATTCTTAACTAGTGCACCACCAGGAAAGTCCCAGACTTTCCTTTTCTTAATGACAATTTTGAAGAGTCCTGGTTCACATATTTCATAGACTGTCCTTCAACTTGGCTTTGTGTGATGTTCTCCTCATGACCATAGTGGAGTTAGGGTTTTGGGGAAAGAGATGTTTACTTTTAATATTCGGTTTCAACTCTATCTCTTGGCTTTTTATATAAGATATTCAATGCATTTAGTTATATATTTAAAAAAGCAGTCTTGTAGACTATTATTTTAAAATCTGCTTGCTATTTTGTAATCTGCTTGGGTTGATGGTGGAATGCTTTTTTTTTTTTTTTCAGTACGTGGGCCTCTCCCTGTTGTGGAGTCTCCCGTTACGGAGCACAGGCTCCCAACCCGCATGCTCAGTGGCCATGGCTCACGGGCCTAGCCGCTCCGCGGCATGTGGGATCTTCCCGGACCGAGTCACGAACCCGTGTCCCCTGCATTGGCAGGCAGGCTCTCAACCACTGCTCCACCAGGGAAGCCCGGTACACTTTTGTTTTAATTATGCAGTTGGCTCTATTGTGTTGATTTACATTTTATTTGTAAATCTCAACTGCTTTGGATTATGATGTGTTTACAAGGCTACACAGATAATCTGGAAGGGAAAATGAAGTAATACAAATGACAGAAAAAGTTTTATAATAATGAAATTTTCTTGGCAAGCAGCAACCTTTTCTCAAAGTCAGTCTTTTAATATAATTTGCTTGCTTCCTAAATATGGCTTTCTTGTTTGTTCTTATCTTTATTGATTAGTGAGCATGTTAGATGACTTGGGAGGAATCTCACTGTCTTCAACAAATAATTTGGCATTATTGATCCAGAATGCTGACAATTCTCAAAAATGGGTCAGGAAAATCAAAGTAATAGATGGAAAAAAATCTCAATTTTAGCTGTTGATATAACTTTTCTTAAATTTAGGGTGTTTTTTATAATTTAAGTTACTAAAACAGATGGTGGAAGGTCCACCAAGATATTTATTTTATGTATTTAAAGCATTTTACTTTGCTGTATTGAATTCCATTCATTCTGGAATTTAGGAGCATTTACCTCTTTATGAAAGAGACTATTGAAAGTAGAAAATGATTGATGACCTTCGCTTCCAGTATTCTTCTCAATAGACTTAGGCTCTCTTCTAATGCTTCTTGCATACTAAGTAATTGTATAAGGTTTAGAGAATAATTTAGGTCTGTCTGAACATTAAGCACAGTACACTAAATAAAGCTTTTTCACTTTGCAGAATATTTTACATGTGTGTCCCATAGATTCATCAGAGATTCTAGTTTTGGATAAAGGCAAGTACATTTAAGGACAATACAGCATCCCTGTCTGTGACATTGGCATTCGAATGAGAAGTGAATTTGGTTCACAACGGTTCTTGGAATGCTTGGCATTTAGGTTATTTTAGGTCAACTCTTTGGGCAATTCAATTAGAGTATTTATTGAATGGTTTTCGTGAGCTGAATGGTTGTCATGTCATGTCATAGATGGTCTAAAACATGACTCTTATTTCTAAAATAGTTGTGTTGGTCAGATAAGGCATCTTACATGAAGTATGTAATCCAAGATAATGATGCATGAGTAAGAGGCAGATCATTCTCGAGGAAGTAATTTTGGTTTTGAGAGAGGCATTCTTAGGGAAATAGGCCTTGCAGTGCTCATTTAGAGCTGGGCAGGATTGAGGTCCAGAGAGAGGAGGGAAAGGATATTTGGGTAGAGGGAAGGGCATTGGCAGAGCCTCAGAGGCCTGACGGTTCCTGGGGCCTGTGTGGGAATGGTGGGAAAGTTGGGCTGCAGTCAGCCTGTGGGTGGCCTGGACGTTGGGTAATGAGCGTGGCCGTCAGTTTATGGGTGCCCTCTGTAGAGTTGTCTGTAACTTGCTTCCTCCCTGAGGAAGTGTGACACGCTTCTGCTAGCTGCAGTGTCTTTCCCACAGCTGTGCTGTCCATTGAGGAGAAGGGGGCCTGCTCTGCCATGGATTCCTTACTCCTCAGGGTATGGCGTGTGAGTTATTTTAATAATGTATCAATCTGCCTTTTCTTTCTTTTGTCACAATGCATTTGCTTTCTAAAGTGGTCTTGTTTTCAGGATAATAATTGGGTTTCCACAGGGAAAATCATAATGTATGAGGCAAATTACTGACTAAAGGCAAATTTCTGACTTAAAAACATGAATCTCTAATTTGTTTCTAGTAGTTCTTCTTTTGTTTAAATTTTTGTTTTGTTAGTTATGTATAGAAACTTAAGGATAGTAATTTCTGCTCAGGTGGATAGTGGTACTGTTTAGCACAGCTCATTGGTCTTCTGAAACTTTTACAAATGCAGTCTGATTCATTCCGGCCAAGTTAATTATGAGGTACATATTTTTTTCCCTTATGGAGACAAATGTAAAAGACAGAGATACAGAAATCATCTCCAGTTTAGACTGAAGAAATTTTAGTTACTACTGTTTGTTCCTGCTATTTGATCAGAGTTTATTTTTATTTTTTGAAGTCTGTCTCTAATCAAATAAGATTTAATGTTTTAGAAGTAAAAGAGCACCATGACTAAATTAATAAGAAAAGTTAATTTAAGGACAAGAATTGATTTTTAAAAATATAAAAGTACATTTCATGACTTGATTTCAAGATGATCTGGTGGTATTCTTATACTGCTGCAGAAGGATGTCCACAGTGGGACGAGAATGAGGCTTAAAAATCACCACCCTTATTATCTATGACTGAACATGTCTTAGTCCAGGCCAGTGTGCCTACCACCTCTGTGGTACACTGTTGATTTCATTTTTCTTCCAGTATTTACTTTTGGTCCTGGACCAATTATCTAGCTGTGATGGGATTCTCCAAAAGTATCCTACATTTTGTACTTAGTGAACTAGTGATTGTTCTGTTTGCAGACATTCTTTCTGAGGCTCTACACTTGCCTCGAAAACCTACATTTGCAGAAAGGGAAATGTATAGGTTTTCCTTTTAAATGTATTTATTTTTATTTATATTTTATTTATTTTTGGCTGTGTTGGGTCTTCGTTTCTGTGCGAGGGCCTTCTCTAGTTGCGGCGAGCAGGGGCCACTCCTCATCGTTGTTCGTGGGCCTCTCACTGCCGTGGCGCCTCTTGTTGCAGAGCACAGGCTCCAGAAGCGCAGGCTCAGTAGTTGTGGCTCCCGGGCTTAGTTGCACTGCAGCATGTGGGATCTTCCCGGACCAGGGCTCAAATCCGTGTCCCCTGCACTGGCAGGCGGATTCTTAACCTCTGCCCCGCCCGTTATTCTTTTTTTTTAAATATTTCCTCATTTGTGTTTATGTGATGATGCCTTTATTTATTTTTTTATTATTGTTTATATTTGGCTGAGTTGAGTCTGTGTTGCTGCGCGCAGGCTTTCCCTAGTTGTGGCAAGTGGGGGCTACTCTTTGTTGTGGTGCGCGGACTTCTCATTGTGGTGGCTTCTCTTGTTGCGGAGCGTGGGCTCTAAGAGTGCGGGCTTCAGTAATTGCAGCACCTGGGCTCCGTATTTGCGGCACACAGGCACTAGAGTGCGCGGGCTTCATTAGTTGCAGCGTGTGGCCTCAGTTGTTGTGGCTGGCGGGCTCTAGAGCGCAGGCTCAGTAGTTGTGATGTACGGGCTTACTTGCTCTGCGGCATGTGGGATCTTCCCGGACCAGGGCTGGAACCCGTGTCCCCTGCATTGGCAGACGGATTCTTAACTAGTGCACCACCAGGAAAGTCCCAGACTTTCCTTTTCTTAATGACAATTTTGAAGAGTCCTGGTTCACATATTTCATAGACTGTCCTTCAACTTGGCTTTGTGTGATGTTCTCCTCATGACTGGAGTGGAGTTAGGGTTTTGGGGAAGGAGATGTTTACTTTTAATATTCGGTTTCAACTCTGTCTCTTGGCTTTTTATATAAGATATTCAATGCATTTAGTTATATATTTAAAAAGCAGGCTTGTAGACTATTATTTTAAAATCTGCTTGCTATTTTGTAATCTGCTTGGGTTGATGGTGGAATGTTTTTTTTTTTTTTTTTTTCAGTACGTGGGCCTCTCCCTGTTGTGGAGTCTCCCGTTCCGGAGCACAGGCTCCCAACCCGCATGCTCAGTGGCCATGGCTCACGGGCCTAGCCGCTCCGCGGCATGTGGGATCTTCCCGGACCGAGTCACGAACCCGTGTCCCCTGCATTGGCAGGCAGGCTCTCAACCACTGCTCCACCAGGGAAGCCCGTTACACTTTTGTTTTAATTATGCAGTTGGCTCTATTGTGTTGATTTACATTTTATTGGTAAATCTCAACTGCTTTGGATTATGATGTGTTTACAAGGCTACACAGATAATCTGGAAGGGAAAATGAAGTAATACAAATGACAGAAAATGTTTTATAATAATAAAATTTTCTTGGCAAGCAGCAACCTTTTCTCAAAGTCAGTCTTTTAATATAATTTGCTTGCTTCATAAATATGGCTTTCTTGTTTGTTCTTATCTTTATTGATTAGTGAGCATGTTAGATGACTTTGAAGGAATCTCACTGTCTTCAAGAAATAATTTGGCATTTTTGATCCGGAATGCTGACAATTCTCAAAAATGGGTCAGGAAAATCAAAGTAATAGATGGAAAAAAATCTCAATTTTATCTGTTGATACAACTTTTCTTAAGTTTAGGGTGTGTTTTATAATTTACGTTACTAAAACAGATGGTGGAAGGTCCACCAATATATTTATTTTATGTTTTTAACGCATTTTACTTTGCTGTATTGAATTCAATTCATTCTGGAATTTAGGAGAATTTACCTCTTTATGAAAGAGATTATTGAAAGTAGAAAATGATTGATGACCTTCGCTTCCAGTATTCTTCTCAATAGACTTAGGCTCTCTTCTAATGCTTCTTGCTTACTAAGTAATTGTATAAGGTTTAGAGAATAATTTAGGTCTGTCTGAACTTTAAGCACAGTACACTAAATAAAGCTTTTTCACTTTGCAGAATATTTTACATGTGTGTCCCATAGATTCATCAGAGATTCTAGTTTTGGATAAAGGCAAGTACATTTAAGGACAATACAGCATCCCTGTCTGTGACATTGGCATTCGAATGAGAAGTGAATTTGGTTCACGACGGTTCTTGGAATGCTTGGCATTTAGGTTATTTTAGGTCAACTCTTTGGGCAATTCAATTAGAGTATTTATTGAATGGTTTTCGTGAGCTGAATGGTTGTCATGTCATGTCATAGATGGTCTAAAACATGACTCTTATTTCTACAATAGTTGTGTTGGTCAGATAAGGCATCTTACATGAAGTATGTAATCCAAGATAATGATGCATGAGTAAGAGGCAGATCATTCTCGAGGAAGTAATTTTGGTTTTGAGAGAGACATTCTTAGGGAAATAGGCCTTGCAGTGCTCATTTAGAGCTGGGCAGGATTGAGGTCCAGAGAGAGGAGGGAAAGGATATTTGGGTAGAGGGAAGGGCATTGGCAGAGCCTCAGAGGCCTGACGGTTCCTGGGGCCTGTGTGGGAATGGTGGGAAAGTTGGGCTGCAGTCAGCCTGTGGGTGGCCTGGACGTTGGGTAATGAGCGTGGCCGTCAGTTTATGGGTGCCCTCTGTAGAGTTGTCTGTAACTTGCTTCCTCCCTGAGGAAGTGTGACACGCTTCTGCTAGCTGCAGTGTCTTCCCCACAGCTGTGCTGTCCATTGAGGAGAAGGGGGCCTGCTCTGCCATGGCTTCCTTACTCCTCAGGGTATGGCGTGTGAGTTATTTTAATAATGTATCAATCTGCCTTTTCTTTCTTTTGTCACAATGCATTTGCTTTCTAAAGTGGTCTTGTTTTCAGGATAATAATTGGGTTTCCACAGGGAAAATCATAATGTATGAGGCAAATTACTGACTAAAGGCAAATTTCTGACTTAAAAACATGAATCTCTAATTTGTTTCTAGTAGTTCTTCTTTTGTTTAAATTTTTGTTTTGTTAGTTATGTATAGAAACTTAAGGATAGTAATTTCTGCTCAGGTGGATAGTGGTACTGTTTAGCACAGCTCATTGGTCTTCTGAAACTTTTACAAATGCAGTCTGATTCATTCCGGCCAAGTTAATTATGAGGTACATATTTTTTTCCCTTATGGAGACAAATGTAAAAGACAGAGATACAGAAATCATCTCCAGTTTAGATTGAAGAAATTTTAGTTACTACTGTTTGTTCCTGCTATTTGATCAGAGTTTATTTTTATTTTTTGAAGTCTGTCTCTAATCAAATAAGATTTAATGTTTTAGAAGTAAAAGAGCACCATGACTAAATTAATAAGAAAAGTTAATTTAAGGACAAGAATTGATTTTTAAAAATATAAAAGTACATTTCATGACTTGATTTCAAGATGATCTGGTGGTATTCTTATACTGCTGCAGAAGGATGTCCACAGTGGGACGAGAATGAGGCTTAAAAATCACCACCCTTATTATCTATGACTGAACATGTCTTAGTCCAGGCCAGTGTGCCTACCACCTCTGTGGTACACTGTTGATTTCATTTTTCTTCCAGTATTTACTTTTGGTCCTGGACCAATTATCTAGCTGTGATGGGATTCTCCAAAAGTATCCTACATTTTGTACTTAGTGAACTAGTGATTGTTCTGTTTGCAGACATTCTTTCTGAGGCTCTACACTTGCCTCGAAAACCTACATTTGCAGAAAGGGAAATGTATAGGTTTTCCTTTTAAATGTATTTATTTTTGTTTATATTTTATTTATTTTTGGCTGTGTTGGGTCTTCGTTTCTGTGCGAGGGCCTTCTCTAGTTGCGGCGAGCAGGGGCCACTCCTCATCGTTGTTCGTGGGCCTCTCACTGCCGTGGCGCCTCTTGTTGCAGAGCACAGGCTCCAGAAGCGCAGGCTCAGTAGTTGTGGCTCCCGGGCTTAGTTGCACTGCAGCATGTGGGATCTTCCCGGACCAGGGCTCAAATCCGTGTCCCCTGCACTGGCAGGCGGATTCTTAACCTCTGCCCCGCCCGTTATTCTTTTTTTTTAAATATTTCCTCATTTGTGTTTATGTGATGATGCCTTTATTTATTTTTTTATTATTGTTTATATTTGGCTGAGTTGAGTCTGTGTTGCTGCGCGCAGGCTTTCCCTAGTTGTGGCAAGTGGGGGCTACTCTTTGTTGTGGTGCGCGGACTTCTCATTGTGGTGGCTTCTCTTGTTGCGGAGTGTGGGCTCTAAGAGTGCGGGCTTCAGTAATTGCAGCACCTGGGCTCCGTATTTGCGGCACACAGGCACTAGAGTGCGCGGGCTTCATTAGTTGCAGCGTGTGGCCTCAGTTGTTGTGGCTGGCGGGCTCTAGAGCGCAGGCTCAGTAGTTGTGATGTACGGGCTTACTTGCTCTGCGGCATGTGGGATCTTCCCGGACCAGGGCTGGAACCCGTGTCCCCTGCATTGGCAGACGGATTCTTAACTAGTGCACCACCAGGAAAGTCCCAGACTTTCCTTTTCTTAATGACAATTTTGAAGAGTCCTGGTTCACATATTTCATAGACTGTCCTTCAACTTGGCTTTGTGTGATGTTCTCCTCATGACTGGAGTGGAGTTAGGGTTTTGGGGAAGGAGATGTTTACTTTTAATATTCGGTTTCAACTCTGTCTCTTGGCTTTTTATATAAGATATTCAATGCATTTAGTTATATATTTAAAAAGCAGGCTTGTAGACTATTATTTTAAAATCTGCTTGCTATTTTGTAATCTGCTTGGGTTGATGGTGGAATGTTTTTTTTTTTTTTTTTTCAGTACGTGGGCCTCTCCCTGTTGTGGAGTCTCCCGTTCCGGAGCACAGGCTCCCAACCCGCATGCTCAGTGGCCATGGCTCACGGGCCTAGCCGCTCCGCGGCATGTGGGATCTTCCCGGACCGAGTCACGAACCCGTGTCCCCTGCATTGGCAGGCAGGCTCTCAACCACTGCTCCACCAGGGAAGCCCGTTACACTTTTGTTTTAATTATGCAGTTGGCTCTATTGTGTTGATTTACATTTTATTGGTAAATCTCAACTGCTTTGGATTATGATGTGTTTACAAGGCTACACAGATAATCTGGAAGGGAAAATGAAGTAATACAAATGACAGAAAATGTTTTATAATAATAAAATTTTCTTGGCAAGCAGCAACCTTTTCTCAAAGTCAGTCTTTTAATATAATTTGCTTGCTTCATAAATATGGCTTTCTTGTTTGTTCTTATCTTTATTGATTAGTGAGCATGTTAGATGACTTTGAAGGAATCTCACTGTCTTCAAGAAATAATTTGGCATTTTTGATCCGGAATGCTGACAATTCTCAAAAATGGGTCAGGAAAATCAAAGTAATAGATGGAAAAAAATCTCAATTTTATCTGTTGATACAACTTTTCTTAAGTTTAGGGTGTGTTTTATAATTTACGTTACTAAAACAGATGGTGGAAGGTCCACCAATATATTTATTTTATGTTTTTAAAGCATTTTACTTTGCTGTATTGAATTCAATTCATTCTGGAATTTAGGAGAATTTACCTCTTTATGAAAGAGATTATTGAAAGTAGAAAATGATTGATGACCTTCGCTTCCAGTATTCTTCTCAATAGACTTAGTCTCTCTTCTAATGCTTCCTGTATACTCAGTAATTGTATAAGGTTTAGAGAAAAATGCAGGTCTGGCTGAACATTAAGCACAGTACACTAAATAAAGCTTTTTTACTTTGCAGAATATTTTACATGTGTGTCCCATAGATTCATCAGAGATTCTAGTTTTGGATAAAGGCAAGTACATTTAAGGACAATACAACATCCCTGTCTATGACATTGGCATTCGAATGAGAAGTGAATTTGGTTCAGGACGGTTCTTGGAATGCTTGGCATTTAGGTTATTTTAGGTCAACTCTTTGGGCAATTCAATTAGAGTATTTATTGAATGGTTTTCGTGAGCTGAATGGTTGTCATGTCATGTCATAGATGGTCTAAAACATGACTCTTATTTCTACAATAGTTGTGTTGGTCAGATAAGGCATCTTACCTGATGTATTTAATCCAAGATAATGATGCATGAGTAAGAGGCAGATCATTCTCGAGGAAGTAATTTTGGTTTTGAGAGAGGCATTCTTAGGGAAATAGGCCTTGCAGTGCTCATTTAGAGCTGGGCAGGATTGAGGTCCAGAGAGAGGAGGGAAAGGATATTTGGGTGGAGGGAAGGGCATTGGCAGAGCCTCAGAGGCCTGACGGTTCCTGGGGCCTGTGTGGGAATGGTGGGAAAGTTGGGCTGCAGTCAGCCTGTGGGTGGCCTGGACGTTGGGTAATGAGCGTGGCCGTCAGTTTATGGGTGCCCTCTGTAGAGTTGTCTGTAACTTGCTTCCTCCCTGAGGAAGTGTGACACGCTTCTGCTAGCTGCAGTGTCTTCCCCACAGCTGTGCTGTCCATTGAGGAGAAGGGGGCCTGCTCTGCCATGGCTTCCTTACTCCTCAGGGTATGGCGTGTGAGTTATTTTAATAATGTATCAATCTGCCTTTTCTTTCTTTTGTCACAATGCATTTGCTTTCTAAAGTGGTCTTGTTTTCAGGATAATAATTGGGTTTCCACAGGGAAAATCATAATGTATGAGGCAAATTACTGACTAAAGGCAAATTTCTGACTTAAAAACATGAATCTCTAATTTGTTTCTAGTAGTTCTTCTTTTGTTTAAATTTTTGTTTTGTTAGTTATGTATAGAAACTTAAGGATAGTAATTTCTGCTCAGGTGGATAGTGGTACTGTTTAGCACAGCTCATTGGTCTTCTGAAACTTTTACAAATGCAGTCTGATTCATTCCGGCCAAGTTAATTATGAGGTACATATTTTTTTCCCCTAATGGAGACAAATGTAAAAGACAGAGATACAGAAATCATCTCCAGTTTAGATTGAAGAAATTTTAGTTACTACTGTTTGTTCCTGCTATTTGATCAGAGTTTATTTTTATTTTTTGAAGTCTGTCTCTAATCAAATAAGATTTAATGTTTTAGAAGTAAAAGAGCACCATGACTAAACTGATAAGAAAAGTTAATTTAAGGACAAGAATTGATTTTTAAAAATATAAAAGTACATTTCATGACTTGATTTCAAGATGATCTTGTGGTATCCTTATACTGCTGCAGAGGGAAGTCCACAGTGGGACGAGAATGATGCTTAAAAATCACCACCCTTATTATCTATGACTGAACATGTCTTATTCCAGGCCAGTGTGCCTACCACCTCTGTGGTACACTGTTGATTTCATTTTTCTTCCAGTATTTACTTTTGGTCCTGGACCAATTATCTAGCTGTGATGGGATTCTCCAAAATTATCCTACATTTTGTACTTAGTGAACTAGTGATTGTTCTGTTTGCAGACATTCTTTCTGAGGCTCTACTCTTGCCTCGAAAACCTACATTTGCAGAAAGGGAAATGTATAGGTTTTCCTTTTCAATGTACTTATTTTTATTTATTTTTTATTTATTTTTGGCTGTGTTGGGTCTTCGTTTCTGTGCGGGGGCCTTCTCTAGTTGCGGCGAGCAGGGGCCACTCCTCATCGTGGTTCGAGGGCCTCTCAGTGCCGTGGCGCCTCTTGTTGTGGAGCACAGGCTCCAGAAGCGCAGGCTCAGTAGTTGTGGCTCCCGGGCTTAGTTGCACTGCAGCATGTGGGATCTTCCCGGACCAGGGCTCAAATCCGTGTCCCCTGCACTGGCAGGCGGATTCTTAACCACTGCCCAGCCCGTTATTCTTTTTTTAAAAAAAATATTTCCTCATTTGTGTTTATGTGATGATGCCTTTATTTATTTTTTTATTATTGTTTATATTTGGCTGAGTTGAGTCTCTTTTGCTGCGCGCAGGCTTTCCCTAGTTGTGGCAAGTGGGGGCTAATCTTTGTTGTGGTGTGCGGACTTCTCATTGTGGTGGCTTCTCTTGTTGCGGAGCGTGGGCTCTAAGAGTGCGGGCTTCAGTAATTGCAGCACCTGGGCTCAGTATTTGCGGCACACAGGCCCTAGAGTGCGCGGCCTTCATTAGTTGCAGCGTGTGGCCTCAGTTGTTGTGGCTGGTGGGCTCTAGAGCGCAGGCTCAGTAGTTGTGATGTACGGGCTTACTTGCTCTGCGGCACGTGGGATCTTCCCGGACCAGGGCTGGAACCCGTGTCTCCTGCATTGGCAGACGGATTCTTAACTAGTGCACCACCAGGAAAGTCCCAGACTTTCCTTTTCTTAATGACAATTTTGAAGAGTCCTGGTTCACATATTTCATAGACTGTCCTTCAACTTGGCTTTGTGTGATGTTCTCCTCATGACCATAGTGGAGTTAGGGTTTTGGGGAAGGAGATGTTTACTTTTAATATTCAGTTTCAACTCTGTCTCTTGGCTTTTTATATAAGATATTCAATGCATTTAGTTATATATTTAAAAAAGCAGGCTTGTAGACTATTATTTTAAAATCTGCTTGCTATTTTGTAATCTGCTTGGGTTGATGGTGGAATGTTTTTTTTTTTTTTTTTTCAGTACGTGGGCCTCTCCCTGTTGTGGAGTCTCCCGTTCCGGAGCACAGGCTCCCAACCCGCATGCTCAGTGGCCATGGCTCACGGGCCTAGCCGCTCCGCGGCATGTGGGATCTTCCCGGACCGAGTCACGAACCCGTGTCCCCTGCATTGGCAGGCAGGGTCTCAACCACTGCTCCACCAGGCAAGCCCGTTACACTTTTGTTTTAATTATGCAGTTGGCTCTATTGTGTTGATTTACATTTTATTGGTAAATCTCAACTGCTTTGGATTATGATGTGTTTACAAGGCTACACAGATAATCTGGAAGGGAAAATGAAGTAATACAAATGACAGAAAATGTTTTATAATAATAAAATTTTCTTGGCAAGCAGCAACCTTTTCTCAAAGTCAGTCTTTTAATATAATTTGCTTGCTTCATAAATATGGCTTTCTTGTTTGTTCTTATCTTTATTGATTAGTGAGCATGTTAGATGACTTGGAAGGAATCTCACTGTCTTCAAGAAATAATTTGGCATTTTTGATCCGGAATGCTGACAATTCTCAAAAATGGGTCAGGAAAATCAAAGTAATAGATGGAAAAAAATCTCAATTTTAGCTGTTGATACAACTTTTCTTAAGTTTAGGGTGTGTTTTATAATTTACGTTACTAAAACAGATGTTGGAAGGTCCACCAACATATTTATTTTATGTTTTTAAATCATTTTACTTTGCTGTATTGAATTCAATTCATTCTGGAATTTAGGAGAATTTACCTCTTTATGAAAGAGATTATTGAAAGTAGAAAATGATTGATGACCTTCGCTTCCAGTATTCTTCTCAATAGACTTAGTCTCTCTTCTAATGCTTCCTGTATACTCAGTAATTGTATAAGGTTTAGAGAAAAATGCAGGTCTGGCTGAACATTAAGCACAGTACACTAAATAAAGTTTTTTACTTTGCAGAATATTTTACATGTGTGTCCCATAGATTCATCAGAGATTCTAGTTTTGGATAAAGGCAAGTACATTTAAGGACAATACAACATCCCTGTCTATGACATTGGCATTCGAATGAGAAGTGAATTTGGTTCAGGACGGTTCTTGGAATGCTTGGCATTTAGGTTATTTTAGGTCAACTCTTTGGGCAATTCAATTAGAGTATTTATTGAATGGTTTTCGTGAGCTGAATGGTTGTCATGTCATGTCATAGATGGTCTAAAACATGACTCTTATTTCTACAATAGTTGTGTTGGTCAGATAAGGCATCTTACCTGATGTATTTAATCCAAGATAATGATGCATGAGTAAGAGGCAGATCATTCTCGAGGAAGTAATTTTGGTTTTGAGAGAGGCATTCTTAGGGAAATAGGCCTTGCAGTGCTCATTTAGAGCTGGGCAGGATTGAGGTCCAGAGAGAGGAGGGAAAGGATATTTGGGTGGAGGGAAGGGCATTGGCAGAGCCTCAGAGGCCTGACGGTTCCTGGGGCCTGTGTGGGAATGGTGGGAAAGTTGGGCTGCAGTCAGCCTGTGGGTGGCCTGGACGTTGGGTAATGAGCGTGGCCATCAGTTTATGGGTGCCCTCTGTAGAGTTGTCTGTAACTTGCTTCCTCCCTGAGGAAGTGTGACACGCTTCTGCTAGCTGCAGTGTCTTCCCCACAGCTGTGCTGTCCATTGAGGAGAAGGGGGCCTGCTCTGCCATGGCTTCCTTACTCCTCAGGGTATGGCGTGTGAGTTATTTTAATAATGTATCAATCTGCCTTTTCTTTCTTTTGTCACAATGCATTTGCTTTCTAAAGTGGTCTTCTTTTCAGGATAATAATTGGGTTTCCACAGGGAAAATCATAATGTATGCGGCAAATTACTGACTAAAGGCAAATTTCTGACTTAAAAACATGAATCTCTAATTTGTTTCTAATAGTTCTTCTTTTGTTTAAATTTTTGTTTTGTTAGTTATGTATAGAAACTTAAGGATAGTAATTTCTGCTCAGGTGGATAGTGGTACTGTTTAGCACAGCTCATTGGTCTTCTGAAACTTTTAAAAATGCAGTCTGATTCATTCCAGCCAAGTTAATTATGAGGTACATATTTTTTTCCCCTAATGGAGACAAATGTAAAAGACAGAGATACAGAAATCATCTCCAGTTTAGATTGAAGAAATTTTAGTTACTACTGTTTGTTCCTGCTATTTGATCACAGTTTATTTTTTTTTTGAAGTCTGTCTCTAATCAAATAAGATTTAATGTTTTAGAAGTAAAAGAGCACCATGACTAAATTAATAAGAAAAGTTAATTTAAGGACAAGAATTGATTTTTAAAAATATAAAAGTACATTTCATGACTTGATTTCAAGATGATCTGGTGGTATCCTTATACTGCTGCAGAAGGAAGTCCACAGTGGGACGAGAATGATGCTTAAAAATCACCACCCTTATTATCTATGACTGAACATGTCTTAGTCCAGGCCAGTGTGCCTACCACCTCTGTGGTACACTGTTGATTTCATTTTTCTTCCAGTATTTACTTTTGGTCCTGGACCAATTATCTAGCTGTGATGGGATTCTCCAAAAGTATCCTACATTTTGTACTTAGTGAACTAGTGATTGTTCTGTTTGCAGACATTCTTTCTGAGGCTCTACACTTGCCTCGAAAACCTACATTTGCAGAAAGGGAAATGTATAGGTTTTCCTTTTAAATGTATTTATTTTTGTTTATATTTTATTTATTTTTGGCTGTGTTGGGTCTTCGTTTCTGTGCGAGGGCCTTCTCTAGTTGCGGCGAGCAGGGGCCACTCCTCATCGTTGTTCGTGGGCCTCTCACTGCCGTGGCGCCTCTTGTTGCGGAGCACAGGCTCCAGAAGCGCAGGCTCAGTAGTTGTGGCTCCCGGGCTTAGTTGCACTGCAGCATGTGGGATCTTCCCGGACCAGGGCTCAAATCCGTGTCCCCTGCACTGGCAGGCGGATTCTTAACCTCTGCCCCGCCCGTTATTCTTTTTTTTTAAATATTTCCTCATTTGTGTTTATGTGATGATGCCTTTATTTATTTTTTTATTATTGTTTATATTTGGCTGAGTTGAGTCTGTGTTGCTGCGCGCAGGCTTTCCCTAGTTGTGGCAAGTGGGGGCTACTCTTTGTTGTGGTGCGCGGACTTCTCATTGTGGTGGCTTCTCTTGTTGCGGAGCGTGGGCTCTAAGAGTGCGGGCTTCAGTAATTGCAGCACCTGGGCTCCGTATTTGCGGCACACAGGCACTAGAGTGCGCGGGCTTCATTAGTTGCAGCGTGTGGCCTCAGTTGTTGTGGCTGGCGGGCTCTAGAGCGCAGGCTCAGTAGTTGTGATGTACGGGCTTACTTGCTCTGCGGCATGTGGGATCTTCCCGGACCAGGGCTGGAACCCGTGTCCCCTGCATTGGCAGACGGATTCTTAACTAGTGCACCACCAGGAAAGTCCCAGACTTTCCTTTTCTTAATGACAATTTTGAAGAGTCCTGGTTCACATATTTCATAGACTGTCCTTCAACTTGGCTTTGTGTGATGTTCTCCTCATGACTGGAGTGGAGTTAGGGTTTTGGGGAAGGAGATGTTTACTTTTAATATTCGGTTTCAACTCTGTCTCTTGGCTTTTTATATAAGATATTCAATGCATTTAGTTATATATTTAAAAAGCAGGCTTGTAGACTATTATTTTAAAATCTGCTTGCTATTTTGTAATCTGCTTGGGTTGATGGTGGAATGTTTTTTTTTTTTTTTTTCAGTACGTGGGCCTCTCCCTGTTGTGGAGTCTCCCGTTCCGGAGCACAGGCTCCCAACCCGCATGCTCAGTGGCCATGGCTCACGGGCCTAGCCGCTCCGCGGCATGTGGGATCTTCCCGGACCGAGTCACGAACCCGTGTCCCCTGCATTGGCAGGCAGGCTCTCAACCACTGCTCCACCAGGGAAGCCCGTTACACTTTTGTTTTAATTATGCAGTTGGCTCTATTGTGTTGATTTACATTTTATTGGTAAATCTCAACTGCTTTGGATTATGATGTGTTTACAAGGCTACACAGATAATCTGGAAGGGAAAATGAAGTAATACAAATGACAGAAAATGTTTTATAATAATAAAATTTTCTTGGCAAGCAGCAACCTTTTCTCAAAGTCAGTCTTTTAATATAATTTGCTTGCTTCATAAATATGGCTTTCTTGTTTGTTCTTATCTTTATTGATTAGTGAGCATGTTAGATGACTTTGAAGGAATCTCACTGTCTTCAAGAAATAATTTGGCATTTTTGATCCGGAATGCTGACAATTCTCAAAAATGGGTCAGGAAAATCAAAGTAATAGATGGAAAAAAATCTCAATTTTAGCTGTTGATACAACTTTTCTTAAGTTTAGGGTGTGTTTTATAATTTACGTTACTAAAACAGATGGTGGAAGGTCCACCAATATATTTATTTTATGTTTTTAAAGCATTTTACTTTGCTGTATTGAATTCAATTCATTCTGGAATTTAGGAGAATTTACCTCTTTATGAAAGAGATTATTGAAAGTAGAAAATGATTGATGACCTTCGCTTCCAGTATTCTTCTCAATAGACTTAGTCTCTCTTCTAATGCTTCCTGTATACTCAGTAATTGTATAAGGTTTAGAGAAAAATGCAGGTCTGGCTGAACATTAAGCACAGTACACTAAATAAAGCTTTTTTACTTTGCAGAATATTTTACATGTGTGTCCCATAGATTCATCAGAGATTCTAGTTTTGGATAAAGGCAAGTACATTTAAGGACAATACAACATCCCTGTCTATGACATTGGCATTCGAATGAGAAGTGAATTTGGTTCAGGACGGTTCTTGGAATGCTTGGCATTTAGGTTATTTTAGGTCAACTCTTTGGGCAATTCAATTAGAGTATTTATTGAATGGTTTTCGTGAGCTGAATGGTTGTCATGTCATGTCATAGATGGTCTAAAACATGACTCTTATTTCTACAATAGTTGTGTTGGTCAGATAAGGCATCTTACCTGATGTATTTAATCCAAGATAATGATGCATGAGTAAGAGGCAGATCATTCTCGAGGAAGTAATTTTGGTTTTGAGAGAGGCATTCTTAGGGAAATAGGCCTTGCAGTGCTCATTTAGAGCTGGGCAGGATTGAGGTCCAGAGAGAGGAGGGAAAGGATATTTGGGTGGAGGGAAGGGCATTGGCAGAGCCTCAGAGGCCTGACGGTTCCTGGGGCCTGTGTGGGAATGGTGGGAAAGTTGGGCTGCAGTCAGCCTGTGGGTGGCCTGGACGTTGGGTAATGAGCGTGGCCGTCAGTTTATGGGTGCCCTCTGTAGAGTTGTCTGTAACTTGCTTCCTCCCTGAGGAAGTGTGACACGCTTCTGCTAGCTGCAGTGTCTTCCCCACAGCTGTGCTGTCCATTGAGGAGAAGGGGGCCTGCTCTGCCATGGCTTCCTTACTCCTCAGGGTATGGCGTGTGAGTTATTTTAATAATGTATCAATCTGCCTTTTCTTTCTTTTGTCACAATGCATTTGCTTTCTAAAGTGGTCTTGTTTTCAGGATAATAATTGGGTTTCCACAGGGAAAATCATAATGTATGAGGCAAATTACTGACTAAAGGCAAATTTCTGACTTAAAAACATGAATCTCTAATTTGTTTCTAGTAGTTCTTCTTTTGTTTAAATTTTTGTTTTGTTAGTTATGTATAGAAACTTAAGGATAGTAATTTCTGCTCAGGTGGATAGTGGTACTGTTTAGCACAGCTCATTGGTCTTCTGAAACTTTTACAAATGCAGTCTGATTCATTCCGGCCAAGTTAATTATGAGGTACATATTTTTTTCCCCTAATGGAGACAAATGTAAAAGACAGAGATACAGAAATCATCTCCAGTTTAGATTGAAGAAATTTTAGTTACTACTGTTTGTTCCTGCTATTTGATCAGAGTTTATTTTTATTTTTTGAAGTCTGTCTCTAATCAAATAAGATTTAATGTTTTAGAAGTAAAAGAGCACCATGACTAAACTGATAAGAAAAGTTAATTTAAGGACAAGAATTGATTTTTAAAAATATAAAAGTACATTTCATGACTTGATTTCAAGATGATCTTGTGGTATCCTTATACTGCTGCAGAGGGAAGTCCACAGTGGGACGAGAATGATGCTTAAAAATCACCACCCTTATTATCTATGACTGAACATGTCTTATTCCAGGCCAGTGTGCCTACCACCTCTGTGGTACACTGTTGATTTCATTTTTCTTCCAGTATTTACTTTTGGTCCTGGACCAATTATCTAGCTGTGATGGGATTCTCCAAAATTATCCTACATTTTGTACTTAGTGAACTAGTGATTGTTCTGTTTGCAGACATTCTTTCTGAGGCTCTACTCTTGCCTCGAAAACCTACATTTGCAGAAAGGGAAATGTATAGGTTTTCCTTTTAAATGTATTTATTTTTATTTATATTTTATTTATTTTTGGCTGTGTTGGGTCTTCGTTTCTGTGCGGGGGCCTTCTCTAGTTGCGGCGAGCAGGGGCCACTCCTCATCGTGGTTCGAGGGCCTCTCAGTGCCGTGGCGCCTCTTGTTGTGGAGCACAGGCTCCAGAAGCGCAGGCTCAGTAGTTGTGGCTCCCGGGCTTAGTTGCACTGCAGCATGTGGGATCTTCCCGGACCAGGGCTCAAATCCGTGTCCCCTGCACTGGCAGGCGGATTCTTAACCACTGCCCAGCCCGTTATTCTTTTTTTAAAAAAAATATTTCCTCATTTGTGTTTATGTGATGATGCCTTTATTTATTTTTTTATTATTGTTTATATTTGGCTGAGTTGAGTCTCTTTTGCTGCGCGCAGGCTTTCCCTAGTTGTGGCAAGTGGGGGCTAATCTTTGTTGTGGTGTGCGGACTTCTCATTGTGGTGGCTTCTCTTGTTGCGGAGCGTGGGCTCTAAGAGTGCGGGCTTCAGTAATTGCAGCACCTGGGCTCAGTATTTGCGGCACACAGGCCCTAGAGTGCGCGGCCTTCATTAGTTGCAGCGTGTGGCCTCAGTTGTTGTGGCTGGTGGGCTCTAGAGCGCAGGCTCAGTAGTTGTGATGTACGGGCTTACTTGCTCTGCGGCACGTGGGATCTTCCCGGACCAGGGCTGGAACCCGTGTCTCCTGCATTGGCAGACGGATTCTTAACTAGTGCACCACCAGGAAAGTCCCAGACTTTCCTTTTCTTAATGACAATTTTGAAGAGTCCTGGTTCACATATTTCATAGACTGTCCTTCAACTTGGCTTTGTGTGATGTTCTCCTCATGACCATAGTGGAGTTAGGGTTTTGGGGAAGGAGATGTTTACTTTTAATATTCAGTTTCAACTCTGTCTCTTGGCTTTTTATATAAGATATTCAATGCATTTAGTTATATATTTAAAAAAGCAGGCTTGTAGACTATTATTTTAAAATCTGCTTGCTATTTTGTAATCTGCTTGGGTTGATGGTGGAATGTTTTTTTTTTTTTTTTTCAGTACGTGGGCCTCTCCCTGTTGTGGAGTCTCCCGTTCCGGAGCACAGGCTCCCAACCCGCATGCTCAGTGGCCATGGCTCACGGGCCTAGCCGCTCCGCGGCATGTGGGATCTTCCCGGACCGAGTCACGAACCCGTGTCCCCTGCATTGGCAGGCAGGGTCTCAACCACTGCTCCACCAGGCAAGCCCGTTACACTTTTGTTTTAATTATGCAGTTGGCTCTATTGTGTTGATTTACATTTTATTGGTAAATCTCAACTGCTTTGGATTATGATGTGTTTACAAGGCTACACAGATAATCTGGAAGGGAAAATGAAGTAATACAAATGACAGAAAATGTTTTATAATAATAAAATTTTCTTGGCAAGCAGCAACCTTTTCTCAAAGTCAGTCTTTTAATATAATTTGCTTGCTTCATAAATATGGCTTTCTTGTTTGTTCTTATCTTTATTGATTAGTGAGCATGTTAGATGACTTGGAAGGAATCTCACTGTCTTCAAGAAATAATTTGGCATTTTTGATCCGGAATGCTGACAATTCTCAAAAATGGGTCAGGAAAATCAAAGTAATAGATGGAAAAAAATCTCAATTTTAGCTGTTGATACAACTTTTCTTAAGTTTAGGGTGTGTTTTATAATTTACGTTACTAAAACAGATGGTGGAAGGTCCACCAACATATTTATTTTATGTTTTTAAATCATTTTACTTTGCTGTATTGAATTCAATTCATTCTGGAATTTAGGAGAATTTACCTCTTTATGAAAGAGATTATTGAAAGTAGAAAATGATTGATGACCTTCGCTTCCAGTATTCTTCTCAATAGACTTAGTCTCTCTTCTAATGCTTCCTGTATACTCAGTAATTGTATAAGGTTTAGAGAAAAATGCAGGTCTGGCTGAACATTAAGCACAGTACACTAAATAAAGTTTTTTACTTTGCAGAATATTTTACATGTGTGTCCCATAGATTCATCAGAGATTCTAGTTTTGGATAAAGGCAAGTACATTTAAGGACAATACAACATCCCTGTCTATGACATTGGCATTCGAATGAGAAGTGAATTTGGTTCAGGACGGTTCTTGGAATGCTTGGCATTTAGGTTATTTTAGGTCAACTCTTTGGGCAATTCAATTAGAGTATTTATTGAATGGTTTTCGTGAGCTGAATGGTTGTCATGTCATGTCATAGATGGTCTAAAACATGACTCTTATTTCTACAATAGTTGTGTTGGTCAGATAAGGCATCTTACCTGATGTATTTAATCCAAGATAATGATGCATGAGTAAGAGGCAGATCATTCTCGAGGAAGTAATTTTGGTTTTGAGAGAGGCATTCTTAGGGAAATAGGCCTTGCAGTGCTCATTTAGAGCTGGGCAGGATTGAGGTCCAGAGAGAGGAGGGAAAGGATATTTGGGTGGAGGGAAGGGCATTGGCAGAGCCTCAGAGGCCTGACGGTTCCTGGGGCCTGTGTGGGAATGGTGGGAAAGTTGGGCTGCAGTCAGCCTGTGGGTGGCCTGGACGTTGGGTAATGAGCGTGGCCATCAGTTTATGGGTGCCCTCTGTAGAGTTGTCTGTAACTTGCTTCCTCCCTGAGGAAGTGTGACACGCTTCTGCTAGCTGCAGTGTCTTCCCCACAGCTGTGCTGTCCATTGAGGAGAAGGGGGCCTGCTCTGCCATGGCTTCCTTACTCCTCAGGGTATGGCGTGTGAGTTATTTTAATAATGTATCAATCTGCCTTTTCTTTCTTTTGTCACAATGCATTTGCTTTCTAAAGTGGTCTTCTTTTCAGGATAATAATTGGGTTTCCACAGGGAAAATCATAATGTATGCGGCAAATTACTGACTAAAGGCAAATTTCTGACTTAAAAACATGAATCTCTAATTTGTTTCTAATAGTTCTTCTTTTGTTTAAATTTTTGTTTTGTTAGTTATGTATAGAAACTTAAGGATAGTAATTTCTGCTCAGGTGGATAGTGGTACTGTTTAGCACAGCTCATTGGTCTTCTGAAACTTTTAAAAATGCAGTCTGATTCATTCCAGCCAAGTTAATTATGAGGTACATATTTTTTTCCCCTAATGGAGACAAATGTAAAAGACAGAGATACAGAAATCATCTCCAGTTTAGATTGAAGAAATTTTAGTTACTACTGTTTGTTCCTGCTATTTGATCACAGTTTATTTTTTTTTTGAAGTCTGTCTCTAATCAAATAAGATTTAATGTTTTAGAAGTAAAAGAGCACCATGACTAAATTAATAAGAAAAGTTAATTTAAGGACAAGAATTGATTTTTAAAAATATAAAAGTACATTTCATGACTTGATTTCAAGATGATCTGGTGGTATCCTTATACTGCTGCAGAAGGAAGTCCACAGTGGGACGAGAATGATGCTTAAAAATCACCACCCTTATTATCTATGACTGAACATGTCTTAGTCCAGGCCAGTGTGCCTACCACCTCTGTGGTACACTGTTGATTTCATTTTTCTTCCAGTATTTACTTTTGGTCCTGGACCAATTATCTAGCTGTGATGGGATTCTCCAAAAGTATCCTACATTTTGTACTTAGTGAACTAGTGATTGTTCTGTTTGCAGACATTCTTTCTGAGGCTCTACTCTTGCCTCGGAAACCTACATTTGCAGAAAGGGAAATGTATAGGTTTTCCTTTTAAATGTATTTATTTTTATTTATATTTTATTTATTTTTGGCTGTGTTGGGTCTTCGTTTCTGTGCGAGGGCCTTCTCTAGTTGCGGCGAGCAGGGGCCACTCCTCATCGTGGTTCGTGGGCCTCTCACTGCCGTGGCGCCTCTTGTTGCGGAGCACAGGCTCCAGAAGCGCAGGCTCAGTAGTTGTGGCTCACGGGCTTAGTTGCACTGCAGCATGTGGGATCTTCCCGGACCAGGGCTCAAATCCGTGTCCCCTGCACTGGCAGGCGGATTCTTAACCACTGCCCCGCCCGTTATTCTTTTTTTTTAAAAAATATTTCCTCATATGTGTTTATGTGATGATGCCTTTATTTATTTTTTTATTATTGTTTATATTTGGCTGAGTTGAGTCTCTGTTGCTGCGCGCAGGCTTTCCCTAGTTGTGGCAAGTGGGGGCTACTCTTTGTTGTGGTGTGCGGACTTCTCATTGTGGTGGCTTCTCTTGTTGCGGAGCGTGGGCTCTAAGAGTGCGGGCTTCAGTAATTGCAGCACCTGGGCTCAGTATTTGCGGCACACAGGCCCTAGAGTGCGCGGGCTTCATTAGTTGCAGCGTGCGGCCTCAGTTGTTGTGGCTGGTGGGCTCTAGAGCGCAGGCTCAGTAGTTGTGATGTACGGGTATACTTGCTCTGCGGCACGTGGGATCTTCCCGGACCAGGGCTGGAACCCGTGTCCCCTGCATTGGCAGACGGATTCTTAACTAGTGCACCACCAGGAAAGTCCCAGACTTTCCTTTTCTTAATGACAATTTTGAAGAGTCCTGGTTCACATATTTCATAGACTGTCCTTCAACTTGGCTTTGTGTGATGTTCTCCTCATGACTGGAGTGGAGTTAGGGTTTTGGGGAAGGAGATGTTTACTTTTAATATTCGGTTTCAACTCTGTCTCTTGGCTTTTTATATAAGATATTCAATGCATTTAGTTATATATTTAAAAAGCAGGCTTGTAGACTATTATTTTAAAATCTGCTTGCTATTTTGTAATCTGCTTGGGTTGATGGTGGAATGTTTTTTTTTTTTTTTTTCAGTACGTGGGCCTCTCCCTGTTGTGGAGTCTCCCGTTCCGGAGCACAGGCTCCCAACCCGCATGCTCAGTGGCCATGGCTCACGGGCCTAGCCGCTCCGCGGCATGTGGGATCTTCCCGGACCGAGTCACGAACCCGTGTCCCCTGCATTGGCAGGCAGGCTCTCAACCACTGCTCCACCAGGGAAGCCCGTTACACTTTTGTTTTAATTATGCAGTTGGCTCTATTGTGTTGATTTACATTTTATTGGTAAATCTCAACTGCTTTGGATTATGATGTGTTTACAAGGCTACACAGATAATCTGGAAGGGAAAATGAAGTAATACAAATGACAGAAAATGTTTTATAATAATAAAATTTTCTTGGCAAGCAGCAACCTTTTCTCAAAGTCAGTCTTTTAATATAATTTGCTTGCTTCATAAATATGGCTTTCTTGTTTGTTCTTATCTTTATTGATTAGTGAGCATGTTAGATGACTTGGAAGGAATCTCACTGTCTTCAAGAAATAATTTGGCATTTTTGATCCGGAATGCTGACAATTCTCAAAAATGGGTCAGGAAAATCAAAGTAATAGATGGAAAAAAATCTCAATTTTAGCTGTTGATACAACTTTTCTTAAGTTTAGGGTGTGTTTTATAATTTACGTTACTAAAACAGATGGTGGAAGGTCCACCAATATATTTATTTTATGTTTTTAAAGCATTTTACTTTGCTGTATTGAATTCAATTCATTCTGGAATTTAGGAGAATTTACCTCTTTATGAAAGAGATTATTGAAAGTAGAAAATGATTGATGACCTTCGCTTCCAGTATTCTTCTCAATAGACTTAGTCTCTCTTCTAATGCTTCCTGTATACTCAGTAATTGTATAAGGTTTAGAGAAAAATGCAGGTCTGGCTGAACATTAAGCACAGTACACTAAATAAAGCTTTTTTACTTTGCAGAATATTTTACATGTGTGTCCCATAGATTCATCAGAGATTCTAGTTTTGGATAAAGGCAAGTACATTTAAGGACAATACAACATCCCTGTCTATGACATTGGCATTCGAATGAGAAGTGAATTTGGTTCAGGACGGTTCTTGGAATGCTTGGCATTTAGGTTATTTTAGGTCAACTCTTTGGGCAATTCAATTAGAGTATTTATTGAATGGTTTTCGTGAGCTGAATGGTTGTCATGTCATGTCATAGATGGTCTAAAACATGACTCTTATTTCTACAATAGTTGTGTTGGTCAGATAAGGCATCTTACCTGATGTATTTAATCCAAGATAATGATGCATGAGTAAGAGGCAGATCATTCTCGAGGAAGTAATTTTGGTTTTGAGAGAGGCATTCTTAGGGAAATAGGCCTTGCAGTGCTCATTTAGAGCTGGGCAGGATTGAGGTCCAGAGAGAGGAGGGAAAGGATATTTGGGTGGAGGGAAGGGCATTGGCAGAGCCTCAGAGGCCTGACGGTTCCTGGGGCCTGTGTGGGAATGGTGGGAAAGTTGGGCTGCAGTCAGCCTGTGGGTGGCCTGGACATTGGGTAATGAGCGTGGCCGTCAGTTTATGGGTGCCCTCTGTAGAGTTGTCTGTAACTTGCTTCCTCCCTGAGGAAGTGTGACACGCTTCTGCTAGCTGCAGTGTCTTCCCCACAGCTGTGCTGTCCATTGAGGAGAAGGGGGCCTGCTCTGCCATGGCTTCCTTACTCCTCAGGGTATGGCGTGTGAGTTATTTTAATAATGTATCAATCTGCCTTTTCTTTCTTTTGTCACAATGCATTTGCTTTCTAAAGTGGTCTTGTTTTCAGGATAATAATTGGGTTTCCACAGGGAAAATCATAATGTATGAGGCAAATTACTGACTAAAGGCAAATTTCTGACTTAAAAACATGAATCTCTAATTTGTTTCTAGTAGTTCTTCTTTTGTTTAAATTTTTGTTTTGTTAGTTATGTATAGAAACTTAAGGATAGTAATTTCTGCTCAGGTGGATAGTGGTACTGTTTAGCACAGCTCATTGGTCTTCTGAAACTTTTACAAATGCAGTCTGATTCATTCCGGCCAAGTTAATTATGAGGTACATATTTTTTTCCCCTAATGGAGACAAATGTAAAAGACAGAGATACAGAAATCATCTCCAGTTTAGATTGAAGAAATTTTAGTTACTACTGTTTGTTCCTGCTATTTGATCAGAGTTTATTTTTATTTTTTGAAGTCTGTCTCTAATCAAATAAGATTTAATGTTTTAGAAGTAAAAGAGCACCATGACTAAACTGATAAGAAAAGTTAATTTAAGGACAAGAATTGATTTTTAAAAATATAAAAGTACATTTCATGACTTGATTTCAAGATGATCTTGTGGTATCCTTATACTGCTGCAGAGGGAAGTCCACAGTGGGACGAGAATGATGCTTAAAAATCACCACCCTTATTATCTATGACTGAACATGTCTTATTCCAGGCCAGTGTGCCTACCACCTCTGTGGTACACTGTTGATTTCATTTTTCTTCCAGTATTTACTTTTGGTCCTGGACCAATTATCTAGCTGTGATGGGATTCTCCAAAATTATCCTACATTTTGTACTTAGTGAACTAGTGATTGTTCTGTTTGCAGACATTCTTTCTGAGGCTCTACTCTTGCCTCGAAAACCTACATTTGCAGAAAGGGAAATGTATAGGTTTTCCTTTTAAATGTATTTATTTTTATTTATATTTTATTTATTTTTGGCTGTGTTGGGTCTTCGTTTCTGTGCGGGGGCCTTCTCTAGTTGCGGCGAGCAGGGGCCACTCCTCATCGTGGTTCGAGGGCCTCTCAGTGCCGTGGCGCCTCTTGTTGTGGAGCACAGGCTCCAGAAGCGCAGGCTCAGTAGTTGTGGCTCCCGGGCTTAGTTGCACTGCAGCATGTGGGATCTTCCCGGACCAGGGCTCAAATCCGTGTCCCCTGCACTGGCAGGCGGATTCTTAACCACTGCCCAGCCCGTTATTCTTTTTTTAAAAAAAATATTTCCTCATTTGTGTTTATGTGATGATGCCTTTATTTATTTTTTTATTATTGTTTATATTTGGCTGAGTTGAGTCTCTTTTGCTGCGCGCAGGCTTTCCCTAGTTGTGGCAAGTGGGGGCTAATCTTTGTTGTGGTGTGCGGACTTCTCATTGTGGTGGCTTCTCTTGTTGCGGAGCGTGGGCTCTAAGAGTGCGGGCTTCAGTAATTGCAGCACCTGGGCTCAGTATTTGCGGCACACAGGCCCTAGAGTGCGCGGCCTTCATTAGTTGCAGCGTGTGGCCTCAGTTGTTGTGGCTGGTGGGCTCTAGAGCGCAGGCTCAGTAGTTGTGATGTACGGGCTTACTTGCTCTGCGGCACGTGGGATCTTCCCGGACCAGGGCTGGAACCCGTGTCTCCTGCATTGGCAGACGGATTCTTAACTAGTGCACCACCAGGAAAGTCCCAGACTTTCCTTTTCTTAATGACAATTTTGAAGAGTCCTGGTTCACATATTTCATAGACTGTCCTTCAACTTGGCTTTGTGTGATGTTCTCCTCATGACCATAGTGGAGTTAGGGTTTTGGGGAAGGAGATGTTTACTTTTAATATTCAGTTTCAACTCTGTCTCTTGGCTTTTTATATAAGATATTCAATGCATTTAGTTATATATTTAAAAAAGCAGGCTTGTAGACTATTATTTTAAAATCTGCTTGCTATTTTGTAATCTGCTTGGGTTGATGGTGGAATGTTTTTTTTTTTTTTTTTCAGTACGTGGGCCTCTCCCTGTTGTGGAGTCTCCCGTTCCGGAGCACAGGCTCCCAACCCGCATGCTCAGTGGCCATGGCTCACGGGCCTAGCCGCTCCGCGGCATGTGGGATCTTCCCGGACCGAGTCACGAACCCGTGTCCCCTGCATTGGCAGGCAGGGTCTCAACCACTGCTCCACCAGGCAAGCCCGTTACACTTTTGTTTTAATTATGCAGTTGGCTCTATTGTGTTGATTTACATTTTATTGGTAAATCTCAACTGCTTTGGATTATGATGTGTTTACAAGGCTACACAGATAATCTGGAAGGGAAAATGAAGTAATACAAATGACAGAAAATGTTTTATAATAATAAAATTTTCTTGGCAAGCAGCAACCTTTTCTCAAAGTCAGTCTTTTAATATAATTTGCTTGCTTCATAAATATGGCTTTCTTGTTTGTTCTTATCTTTATTGATTAGTGAGCATGTTAGATGACTTGGAAGGAATCTCACTGTCTTCAAGAAATAATTTGGCATTTTTGATCCGGAATGCTGACAATTCTCAAAAATGGGTCAGGAAAATCAAAGTAATAGATGGAAAAAAATCTCAATTTTAGCTGTTGATACAACTTTTCTTAAGTTTAGGGTGTGTTTTATAATTTACGTTACTAAAACAGATGTTGGAAGGTCCACCAACATATTTATTTTATGTTTTTAAATCATTTTACTTTGCTGTATTGAATTCAATTCATTCTGGAATTTAGGAGAATTTACCTCTTTATGAAAGAGATTATTGAAAGTAGAAAATGATTGATGACCTTCGCTTCCAGTATTCTTCTCAATAGACTTAGTCTCTCTTCTAATGCTTCCTGTATACTCAGTAATTGTATAAGGTTTAGAGAAAAATGCAGGTCTGGCTGAACATTAAGCACAGTACACTAAATAAAGTTTTTTACTTTGCAGAATATTTTACATGTGTGTCCCATAGATTCATCAGAGATTCTAGTTTTGGATAAAGGCAAGTACATTTAAGGACAATACAACATCCCTGTCTATGACATTGGCATTCGAATGAGAAGTGAATTTGGTTCAGGACGGTTCTTGGAATGCTTGGCATTTAGGTTATTTTAGGTCAACTCTTTGGGCAATTCAATTAGAGTATTTATTGAATGGTTTTCGTGAGCTGAATGGTTGTCATGTCATGTCATAGATGGTCTAAAACATGACTCTTATTTCTACAATAGTTGTGTTGGTCAGATAAGGCATCTTACCTGATGTATTTAATCCAAGATAATGATGCATGAGTAAGAGGCAGATCATTCTCGAGGAAGTAATTTTGGTTTTGAGAGAGGCATTCTTAGGGAAATAGGCCTTGCAGTGCTCATTTAGAGCTGGGCAGGATTGAGGTCCAGAGAGAGGAGGGAAAGGATATTTGGGTGGAGGGAAGGGCATTGGCAGAGCCTCAGAGGCCTGACGGTTCCTGGGGCCTGTGTGGGAATGGTGGGAAAGTTGGGCTGCAGTCAGCCTGTGGGTGGCCTGGACGTTGGGTAATGAGCGTGGCCATCAGTTTATGGGTGCCCTCTGTAGAGTTGTCTGTAACTTGCTTCCTCCCTGAGGAAGTGTGACACGCTTCTGCTAGCTGCAGTGTCTTCCCCACAGCTGTGCTGTCCATTGAGGAGAAGGGGGCCTGCTCTGCCATGGCTTCCTTACTCCTCAGGGTATGGCGTGTGAGTTATTTTAATAATGTATCAATCTGCCTTTTCTTTCTTTTGTCACAATGCATTTGCTTTCTAAAGTGGTCTTCTTTTCAGGATAATAATTGGGTTTCCACAGGGAAAATCATAATGTATGCGGCAAATTACTGACTAAAGGCAAATTTCTGACTTAAAAACATGAATCTCTAATTTGTTTCTAATAGTTCTTCTTTTGTTTAAATTTTTGTTTTGTTAGTTATGTATAGAAACTTAAGGATAGTAATTTCTGCTCAGGTGGATAGTGGTACTGTTTAGCACAGCTCATTGGTCTTCTGAAACTTTTAAAAATGCAGTCTGATTCATTCCAGCCAAGTTAATTATGAGGTACATATTTTTTTCCCCTAATGGAGACAAATGTAAAAGACAGAGATAC
This sequence comes from Mesoplodon bidens, assembly GCF_964165515.1. Lineage (NCBI taxonomy): Eukaryota > Metazoa > Chordata > Mammalia > Artiodactyla > Ziphiidae > Mesoplodon > Mesoplodon bidens. The sequence goes on along the minus strand of NW_027672167.1, from coordinate 56,201 downwards.
AGAAATCATCTCCAGTTTAGATTGAAGAAATTTTAGTTACTACTGTTTGTTCCTGCTATTTGATCACAGTTTATTTTTTTTTTGAAGTCTGTCTCTAATCAAATAAGATTTAATGTTTTAGAAGTAAAAGAGCACCATGACTAAATTAATAAGAAAAGTTAATTTAAGGACAAGAATTGATTTTTAAAAATATAAAAGTACATTTCATGACTTGATTTCAAGATGATCTGGTGGTATCCTTATACTGCTGCAGAAGGAAGTCCACAGTGGGACGAGAATGATGCTTAAAAATCACCACCCTTATTATCTATGACTGAACATGTCTTAGTCCAGGCCAGTGTGCCTACCACCTCTGTGGTACACTGTTGATTTCATTTTTCTTCCAGTATTTACTTTTGGTCCTGGACCAATTATCTAGCTGTGATGGGATTCTCCAAAAGTATCCTACATTTTGTACTTAGTGAACTAGTGATTGTTCTGTTTGCAGACATTCTTTCTGAGGCTCTACTCTTGCCTCGGAAACCTACATTTGCAGAAAGGGAAATGTATAGGTTTTCCTTTTAAATGTATTTATTTTTATTTATATTTTATTTATTTTTGGCTGTGTTGGGTCTTCGTTTCTGTGCGAGGGCCTTCTCTAGTTGCGGCGAGCAGGGGCCACTCCTCATCGTGGTTCGTGGGCCTCTCACTGCCGTGGCGCCTCTTGTTGCGGAGCACAGGCTCCAGAAGCGCAGGCTCAGTAGTTGTGGCTCACGGGCTTAGTTGCACTGCAGCATGTGGGATCTTCCCGGACCAGGGCTCAAATCCGTGTCCCCTGCACTGGCAGGCGGATTCTTAACCACTGCCCCGCCCGTTATTCTTTTTTTTAAAAAAATATTTCCTCATATGTGTTTATGTGATGATGCCTTTATTTATTTTTTTATTATTGTTTATATTTGGCTGAGTTGAGTCTCTGTTGCTGCGCGCAGGCTTTCCCTAGTTGTGGCAAGTGGGGGCTACTCTTTGTTGTGGTGTGCGGACTTCTCATTGTGGTGGCTTCTCTTGTTGCGGAGCGTGGGCTCTAAGAGTGCGGGCTTCAGTAATTGCAGCACCTGGGCTCAGTATTTGCGGCACACAGGCCCTAGAGTGCGCGGGCTTCATTAGTTGCAGCGTGCGGCCTCAGTTGTTGTGGCTGGTGGGCTCTAGAGCGCAGGCTCAGTAGTTGTGATGTACGGGTATACTTGCTCTGCGGCACGTGGGATCTTCCCGGACCAGGGCTGGAACCCGTGTCCCCTGCATTGGCAGACGGATTCTTAACTAGTGCACCACCAGGAAAGTCCCAGACTTTCCTTTTCTTAATGACAATTTTGAAGAGTCCTGGTTCACATATTTCATAGACTGTCCTTCAACTTGGCTTTGTGTGATGTTCTCCTCATGACTGGAGTGGAGTTAGGGTTTTGGGGAAGGAGATGTTTACTTTTAATATTCGGTTTCAACTCTGTCTCTTGGCTTTTTATATAAGATATTCAATGCATTTAGTTATATATTTAAAAAGCAGGCTTGTAGACTATTATTTTAAAATCTGCTTGCTATTTTGTAATCTGCTTGGGTTGATGGTGGAATGTTTTTTTTTTTTTTTTTCAGTACGTGGGCCTCTCCCTGTTGTGGAGTCTCCCGTTCCGGAGCACAGGCTCCCAACCCGCATGCTCAGTGGCCATGGCTCACGGGCCTAGCCGCTCCGCGGCATGTGGGATCTTCCCGGACCGAGTCACGAACCCGTGTCCCCTGCATTGGCAGGCAGGCTCTCAACCACTGCTCCACCAGGGAAGCCCGTTACACTTTTGTTTTAATTATGCAGTTGGCTCTATTGTGTTGATTTACATTTTATTGGTAAATCTCAACTGCTTTGGATTATGATGTGTTTACAAGGCTACACAGATAATCTGGAAGGGAAAATGAAGTAATACAAATGACAGAAAATGTTTTATAATAATAAAATTTTCTTGGCAAGCAGCAACCTTTTCTCAAAGTCAGTCTTTTAATATAATTTGCTTGCTTCATAAATATGGCTTTCTTGTTTGTTCTTATCTTTATTGATTAGTGAGCATGTTAGATGACTTGGAAGGAATCTCACTGTCTTCAAGAAATAATTTGGCATTTTTGATCCGGAATGCTGACAATTCTCAAAAATGGGTCAGGAAAATCAAAGTAATAGATGGAAAAAAATCTCAATTTTAGCTGTTGATACAACTTTTCTTAAGTTTAGGGTGTGTTTTATAATTTACGTTACTAAAACAGATGGTGGAAGGTCCACCAATATATTTATTTTATGTTTTTAAAGCATTTTACTTTGCTGTATTGAATTCAATTCATTCTGGAATTTAGGAGAATTTACCTCTTTATGAAAGAGATTATTGAAAGTAGAAAATGATTGATGACCTTCGCTTCCAGTATTCTTCTCAATAGACTTAGTCTCTCTTCTAATGCTTCCTGTATACTCAGTAATTGTATAAGGTTTAGAGAAAAATGCAGGTCTGGCTGAACATTAAGCACAGTACACTAAATAAAGCTTTTTTACTTTGCAGAATATTTTACATGTGTGTCCCATAGATTCATCAGAGATTCTAGTTTTGGATAAAGGCAAGTACATTTAAGGACAATACAACATCCCTGTCTATGACATTGGCATTCGAATGAGAAGTGAATTTGGTTCAGGACGGTTCTTGGAATGCTTGGCATTTAGGTTATTTTAGGTCAACTCTTTGGGCAATTCAATTAGAGTATTTATTGAATGGTTTTCGTGAGCTGAATGGTTGTCATGTCATGTCATAGATGGTCTAAAACATGACTCTTATTTCTACAATAGTTGTGTTGGTCAGATAAGGCATCTTACCTGATGTATTTAATCCAAGATAATGATGCATGAGTAAGAGGCAGATCATTCTCGAGGAAGTAATTTTGGTTTTGAGAGAGGCATTCTTAGGGAAATAGGCCTTGCAGTGCTCATTTAGAGCTGGGCAGGATTGAGGTCCAGAGAGAGGAGGGAAAGGATATTTGGGTGGAGGGAAGGGCATTGGCAGAGCCTCAGAGGCCTGACGGTTCCTGGGGCCTGTGTGGGAATGGTGGGAAAGTTGGGCTGCAGTCAGCCTGTGGGTGGCCTGGACGTTGGGTAATGAGCGTGGCCGTCAGTTTATGGGTGCCCTCTGTAGAGTTGTCTGTAACTTGCTTCCTCCCTGAGGAAGTGTGACACGCTTCTGCTAGCTGCAGTGTCTTCCCCACAGCTGTGCTGTCCATTGAGGAGAAGGGGGCCTGCTCTGCCATGGCTTCCTTACTCCTCAGGGTATGGCGTGTGAGTTATTTTAATAATGTATCAATCTGCCTTTTCTTTCTTTTGTCACAATGCATTTGCTTTCTAAAGTGGTCTTGTTTTCAGGATAATAATTGGGTTTCCACAGGGAAAATCATAATGTATGAGGCAAATTACTGACTAAAGGCAAATTTCTGACTTAAAAACATGAATCTCTAATTTGTTTCTAGTAGTTCTTCTTTTGTTTAAATTTTTGTTTTGTTAGTTATGTATAGAAACTTAAGGATAGTAATTTCTGCTCAGGTGGATAGTGGTACTGTTTAGCACAGCTCATTGGTCTTCTGAAACTTTTACAAATGCAGTCTGATTCATTCCGGCCAAGTTAATTATGAGGTACATATTTTTTTCCCCTAATGGAGACAAATGTAAAAGACAGAGATACAGAAATCATCTCCAGTTTAGATTGAAGAAATTTTAGTTACTACTGTTTGTTCCTGCTATTTGATCAGAGTTTATTTTTATTTTTTGAAGTCTGTCTCTAATCAAATAAGATTTAATGTTTTAGAAGTAAAAGAGCACCATGACTAAACTGATAAGAAAAGTTAATTTAAGGACAAGAATTGATTTTTAAAAATATAAAAGTACATTTCATGACTTGATTTCAAGATGATCTTGTGGTATCCTTATACTGCTGCAGAGGGAAGTCCACAGTGGGACGAGAATGATGCTTAAAAATCACCACCCTTATTATCTATGACTGAACATGTCTTATTCCAGGCCAGTGTGCCTACCACCTCTGTGGTACACTGTTGATTTCATTTTTCTTCCAGTATTTACTTTTGGTCCTGGACCAATTATCTAGCTGTGATGGGATTCTCCAAAATTATCCTACATTTTGTACTTAGTGAACTAGTGATTGTTCTGTTTGCAGACATTCTTTCTGAGGCTCTACTCTTGCCTCGAAAACCTACATTTGCAGAAAGGGAAATGTATAGGTTTTCCTTTTAAATGTATTTATTTTTATTTATATTTTATTTATTTTTGGCTGTGTTGGGTCTTCGTTTCTGTGCGGGGGCCTTCTCTAGTTGCGGCGAGCAGGGGCCACTCCTCATCGTGGTTCGAGGGCCTCTCAGTGCCGTGGCGCCTCTTGTTGTGGAGCACAGGCTCCAGAAGCGCAGGCTCAGTAGTTGTGGCTCCCGGGCTTAGTTGCACTGCAGCATGTGGGATCTTCCCGGACCAGGGCTCAAATCCGTGTCCCCTGCACTGGCAGGCGGATTCTTAACCACTGCCCAGCCCGTTATTCTTTTTTTAAAAAAAATATTTCCTCATTTGTGTTTATGTGATGATGCCTTTATTTATTTTTTTATTATTGTTTATATTTGGCTGAGTTGAGTCTCTTTTGCTGCGCGCAGGCTTTCCCTAGTTGTGGCAAGTGGGGGCTAATCTTTGTTGTGGTGTGCGGACTTCTCATTGTGGTGGCTTCTCTTGTTGCGGAGCGTGGGCTCTAAGAGTGCGGGCTTCAGTAATTGCAGCACCTGGGCTCAGTATTTGCGGCACACAGGCCCTAGAGTGCGCGGCCTTCATTAGTTGCAGCGTGTGGCCTCAGTTGTTGTGGCTGGTGGGCTCTAGAGCGCAGGCTCAGTAGTTGTGATGTACGGGCTTACTTGCTCTGCGGCACGTGGGATCTTCCCGGACCAGGGCTGGAACCCGTGTCTCCTGCATTGGCAGACGGATTCTTAACTAGTGCACCACCAGGAAAGTCCCAGACTTTCCTTTTCTTAATGACAATTTTGAAGAGTCCTGGTTCACATATTTCATAGACTGTCCTTCAACTTGGCTTTGTGTGATGTTCTCCTCATGACCATAGTGGAGTTAGGGTTTTGGGGAAGGAGATGTTTACTTTTAATATTCAGTTTCAACTCTGTCTCTTGGCTTTTTATATAAGATATTCAATGCATTTAGTTATATATTTAAAAAAGCAGGCTTGTAGACTATTATTTTAAAATCTGCTTGCTATTTTGTAATCTGCTTGGGTTGATGGTGGAATGTTTTTTTTTTTTTTTTTCAGTACGTGGGCCTCTCCCTGTTGTGGAGTCTCCCGTTCCGGAGCACAGGCTCCCAACCCGCATGCTCAGTGGCCATGGCTCACGGGCCTAGCCGCTCCGCGGCATGTGGGATCTTCCCGGACCGAGTCACGAACCCGTGTCCCCTGCATTGGCAGGCAGGGTCTCAACCACTGCTCCACCAGGCAAGCCCGTTACACTTTTGTTTTAATTATGCAGTTGGCTCTATTGTGTTGATTTACATTTTATTGGTAAATCTCAACTGCTTTGGATTATGATGTGTTTACAAGGCTACACAGATAATCTGGAAGGGAAAATGAAGTAATACAAATGACAGAAAATGTTTTATAATAATAAAATTTTCTTGGCAAGCAGCAACCTTTTCTCAAAGTCAGTCTTTTAATATAATTTGCTTGCTTCATAAATATGGCTTTCTTGTTTGTTCTTATCTTTATTGATTAGTGAGCATGTTAGATGACTTGGAAGGAATCTCACTGTCTTCAAGAAATAATTTGGCATTTTTGATCCGGAATGCTGACAATTCTCAAAAATGGGTCAGGAAAATCAAAGTAATAGATGGAAAAAAATCTCAATTTTAGCTGTTGATACAACTTTTCTTAAGTTTAGGGTGTGTTTTATAATTTACGTTACTAAAACAGATGTTGGAAGGTCCACCAACATATTTATTTTATGTTTTTAAATCATTTTACTTTGCTGTATTGAATTCAATTCATTCTGGAATTTAGGAGAATTTACCTCTTTATGAAAGAGATTATTGAAAGTAGAAAATGATTGATGACCTTCGCTTCCAGTATTCTTCTCAATAGACTTAGTCTCTCTTCTAATGCTTCCTGTATACTCAGTAATTGTATAAGGTTTAGAGAAAAATGCAGGTCTGGCTGAACATTAAGCACAGTACACTAAATAAAGTTTTTTACTTTGCAGAATATTTTACATGTGTGTCCCATAGATTCATCAGAGATTCTAGTTTTGGATAAAGGCAAGTACATTTAAGGACAATACAACATCCCTGTCTATGACATTGGCATTCGAATGAGAAGTGAATTTGGTTCAGGACGGTTCTTGGAATGCTTGGCATTTAGGTTATTTTAGGTCAACTCTTTGGGCAATTCAATTAGAGTATTTATTGAATGGTTTTCGTGAGCTGAATGGTTGTCATGTCATGTCATAGATGGTCTAAAACATGACTCTTATTTCTACAATAGTTGTGTTGGTCAGATAAGGCATCTTACCTGATGTATTTAATCCAAGATAATGATGCATGAGTAAGAGGCAGATCATTCTCGAGGAAGTAATTTTGGTTTTGAGAGAGGCATTCTTAGGGAAATAGGCCTTGCAGTGCTCATTTAGAGCTGGGCAGGATTGAGGTCCAGAGAGAGGAGGGAAAGGATATTTGGGTGGAGGGAAGGGCATTGGCAGAGCCTCAGAGGCCTGACGGTTCCTGGGGCCTGTGTGGGAATGGTGGGAAAGTTGGGCTGCAGTCAGCCTGTGGGTGGCCTGGACGTTGGGTAATGAGCGTGGCCATCAGTTTATGGGTGCCCTCTGTAGAGTTGTCTGTAACTTGCTTCCTCCCTGAGGAAGTGTGACACGCTTCTGCTAGCTGCAGTGTCTTCCCCACAGCTGTGCTGTCCATTGAGGAGAAGGGGGCCTGCTCTGCCATGGCTTCCTTACTCCTCAGGGTATGGCGTGTGAGTTATTTTAATAATGTATCAATCTGCCTTTTCTTTCTTTTGTCACAATGCATTTGCTTTCTAAAGTGGTCTTCTTTTCAGGATAATAATTTGGTTTCCACAGGGAAAATCATAATGTATGCGGCAAATTACTGACTAAAGGCAAATTTCTGACTTAAAAACATGAATCTCTAATTTGTTTCTAATAGTTCTTCTTTTGTTTAAATTTTTGTTTTGTTAGTTATGTATAGAAACTTAAGGATAGTAATTTCTGCTCAGGTGGATAGTGGTACTGTTTAGCACAGCTCATTGGTCTTCTGAAACTTTTAAAAATGCAGTCTGATTCATTCCAGCCAAGTTAATTATGAGGTACATATTTTTTTCCCCTAATGGAGACAAATGTAAAAGACAGAGATACAGAAATCATCTCCAGTTTAGATTGAAGAAATTTTAGTTACTACTGTTTGTTCCTGCTATTTGATCACAGTTTATTTTTTTTTTGAAGTCTGTCTCTAATCAAATAAGATTTAATGTTTTAGAAGTAAAAGAGCACCATGACTAAATTAATAAGAAAAGTTAATTTAAGGACAAGAATTGATTTTTAAAAATATAAAAGTACATTTCATGACTTGATTTCAAGATGATCTGGTGGTATCCTTATACTGCTGCAGAAGGAAGTCCACAGTGGGACGAGAATGATGCTTAAAAATCACCACCCTTATTATCTATGACTGAACATGTCTTAGTCCAGGCCAGTGTGCCTACCACCTCTGTGGTACACTGTTGATTTCATTTTTCTTCCAGTATTTACTTTTGGTCCTGGACCAATTATCTAGCTGTGATGGGATTCTCCAAAAGTATCCTACATTTTGTACTTAGTGAACTAGTGATTGTTCTGTTTGCAGACATTCTTTCTGAGGCTCTACTCTTGCCTCGGAAACCTACATTTGCAGAAAGGGAAATGTATAGGTTTTCCTTTTAAATGTATTTATTTTTATTTATATTTTATTTATTTTTGGCTGTGTTGGGTCTTCGTTTCTGTGCGAGGGCCTTCTCTAGTTGCGGCGAGCAGGGGCCACTCCTCATCGTGGTTCGTGGGCCTCTCACTGCCGTGGCGCCTCTTGTTGCGGAGCACAGGCTCCAGAAGCGCAGGCTCAGTAGTTGTGGCTCACGGGCTTAGTTGCACTGCAGCATGTGGGATCTTCCCGGACCAGGGCTCAAATCCGTGTCCCCTGCACTGGCAGGCGGATTCTTAACCACTGCCCCGCCCGTTATTCTTTTTTTTAAAAAAATATTTCCTCATATGTGTTTATGTGATGATGCCTTTATTTATTTTTTTATTATTGTTTATATTTGGCTGAGTTGAGTCTCTGTTGCTGCGCGCAGGCTTTCCCTAGTTGTGGCAAGTGGGGGCTACTCTTTGTTGTGGTGTGCGGACTTCTCATTGTGGTGGCTTCTCTTGTTGCGGAGCGTGGGCTCTAAGAGTGCGGGCTTCAGTAATTGCAGCACCTGGGCTCAGTATTTGCGGCACACAGGCCCTAGAGTGCGCGGGCTTCATTAGTTGCAGCGTGCGGCCTCAGTTGTTGTGGCTGGTGGGCTCTAGAGCGCAGGCTCAGTAGTTGTGATGTACGGGTATACTTGCTCTGCGGCACGTGGGATCTTCCCGGACCAGGGCTGGAACCCGTGTCCCCTGCATTGGCAGACGGATTCTTAACTAGTGCACCACCAGGAAAGTCCCAGACTTTCCTTTTCTTAATGACAATTTTGAAGAGTCCTGGTTCACATATTTCATAGACTGTCCTTCAACTTGGCTTTGTGTGATGTTCTCCTCATGACCATAGTGGAGTTAGGGTTTTGGGGAAAGAGATGTTTACTTTTAATATTCGGTTTCAACTCTATCTCTTGGCTTTTTATATAAGATATTCAATGCATTTAGTTATATATTTAAAAAAGCAGTCTTGTAGACTCTTATTTTAAAATCTGCTTGCTATTTTGTAATCTGCTTGGGTTGATGGTGGAATGCTTTTTTTTTTTTTTTTCAGTACGTGGGCCTCTCCCTGTTGTGGAGTCTCCCGTTACGGAGCACAGGCTCCCAACCCGCATGCTCAGTGGCCATGGCTCACGGGCCTAGCCGCTCCGCGGCATGTGGGATCTTCCCGGACCGAGTCACGAACCCGTGTCCCCTGCATTGGCAGGCAGGCTCTCAACCACTGCTCCACCAGGGAAGCCCGGTACACTTTTGTTTTAATTATGCAGTTGGCTCTATTGTGTTGATTTACATTTTATTTGTAAATCTCAACTGCTTTGGATTATGATGTGTTTACAAGGCTACACAGATAATCTGGAAGGGAAAATGAAGTAATACAAATGACAGAAAAAGTTTTATAATAATGAAATTTTCTTGGCAAGCAGCAACCTTTTCTCAAAGTCAGTCTTTTAATATAATTTGCTTGCTTCCTAAATATGGCTTTCTTGTTTGTTCTTATCTTTATTGATTAGTGAGCATGTTAGATGACTTGGGAGGAATCTCACTGTCTTCAACAAATAATTTGGCATTATTGATCCAGAATGCTGACAATTCTCAAAAATGGGTCAGGAAAATCAAAGTAATAGATGGAAAAAAATCTCAATTTTAGCTGTTGATATAACTTTTCTTAAATTTAGGGTGTTTTTTATAATTTAAGTTACTAAAACAGATGGTGGAAGGTCCACCAAGATATTTATTTTATGTATTTAAAGCATTTTACTTTGCTGTATTGAATTCCATTCATTCTGGAATTTAGGAGCATTTACCTCTTTATGAAAGAGACTATTGAAAGTAGAAAATGATTGATGACCTTCGCTTCCAGTATTCTTCTCAATAGACTTAGGCTCTCTTCTAATGCTTCTTGCATACTAAGTAATTGTATAAGGTTTAGAGAATAATTTAGGTCTGTCTGAACATTAAGCACAGTACACTAAATAAAGCTTTTTCACTTTGCAGAATATTTTACATGTGTGTCCCATAGATTCATCAGAGATTCTAGTTTTGGATAAAGGCAAGTACATTTAAGGACAATACAGCATCCCTGTCTGTGACATTGGCATTCGAATGAGAAGTGAATTTGGTTCACGACGGTTCTTGGAATGCTTGGCATTTAGGTTATTTTAGGTCAACTCTTTGGGCAATTCAATTAGAGTATTTATTGAATGGTTTTCGTGAGCTGAATGGTTGTCATGTCATGTCATAGATGGTCTAAAACATGACTCTTATTTCTAAAATAGTTGTGTTGGTCAGATAAGGCATCTTACATGAAGTATGTAATCCAAGATAATGATGCATGAGTAAGAGGCAGATCATTCTCGAGGAAGTAATTTTGGTTTTGAGAGAGGCATTCTTAGGGAAATAGGCCTTGCAGTGCTCATTTAGAGCTGGGCAGGATTGAGGTCCAGAGAGAGGAGGGAAAGGATATTTGGGTAGAGGGAAGGGCATTGGCAGAGCCTCAGAGGCCTGACGGTTCCTGGGGCCTGTGTGGGAATGGTGGGAAAGTTGGGCTGCAGTCAGCCTGTGGGTGGCCTGGACGTTGGGTAATGAGCGTGGCCGTCAGTTTATGGGTGCCCTCTGTAGAGTTGTCTGTAACTTGCTTCCTCCCTGAGGAAGTGTGACACGCTTCTGCTAGCTGCAGTGTCTTCCCCACAGCTGTGCTGTCCATTGAGGAGAAGGGGGCCTGCTCTGCCATGGATTCCTTACTCCTCAGGGTATGGCGTGTGAGTTATTTTAATAATGTATCAATCTGCCTTTTCTTTCTTTTGTCACAATGCATTTGCTTTCTAAAGTGGTCTTGTTTTCAGGATAATAATTGGGTTTCCACAGGGAAAATCATAATGTATGAGGCAAATTACTGACTAAAGGCAAATTTCTGACTTAAAAACATGAATCTCTAATTTGTTTCTAGTAGTTCTTCTTTTGTTTAAATTTTTGTTTTGTTAGTTATGTATAGAAACTTAAGGATAGTAATTTCTGCTCAGGTGGATAGTGGTACTGTTTAGCACAGCTCATTGGTCTTCTGAAACTTTTACAAATGCAGTCTGATTCATTCCGGCCAAGTTAATTATGAGGTACATATTTTTTTCCCTTATGGAGACAAATGTAAAAGACAGAGATACAGAAATCATCTCCAGTTTAGACTGAAGAAATTTTAGTTACTACTGTTTGTTCCTGCTATTTGATCAGAGTTTATTTTTATTTTTTGAAGTCTGTCTCTAATCAAATAAGATTTAATGTTTTAGAAGTAAAAGAGCACCATGACTAAATTAATAAGAAAAGTTAATTTAAGGACAAGAATTGATTTTTAAAAATATAAAAGTACATTTCATGACTTGATTTCAAGATGATCTGGTGGTATTCTTATACTGCTGCAGAAGGATGTCCACAGTGGGACGAGAATGAGGCTTAAAAATCACCACCCTTATTATCTATGACTGAACATGTCTTAGTCCAGGCCAGTGTGCCTACCACCTCTGTGGTACACTGTTGATTTCATTTTTCTTCCAGTATTTACTTTTGGTCCTGGACCAATTATCTAGCTGTGATGGGATTCTCCAAAAGTATCCTACATTTTGTACTTAGTGAACTAGTGATTGTTCTGTTTGCAGACATTCTTTCTGAGGCTCTACACTTGCCTCGAAAACCTACATTTGCAGAAAGGGAAATGTATAGGTTTTCCTTTTAAATGTATTTATTTTTGTTTATATTTTATTTATTTTTGGCTGTGTTGGGTCTTCGTTTCTGTGCGAGGGCCTTCTCTAGTTGCGGCGAGCAGGGGCCACTCCTCATCGTTGTTCGTGGGCCTCTCACTGCCGTGGCGCCTCTTGTTGCAGAGCACAGGCTCCAGAAGCGCAGGCTCAGTAGTTGTGGCTCCCGGGCTTAGTTGCACTGCAGCATGTGGGATCTTCCCGGACCAGGGCTCAAATCCGTGTCCCCTGCACTGGCAGGCGGATTCTTAACCTCTGCCCCGCCCGTTATTCTTTTTTTTTAAATATTTCCTCATTTGTGTTTATGTGATGATGCCTTTATTTATTTTTTTATTATTGTTTATATTTGGCTGAGTTGAGTCTGTGTTGCTGCGCGCAGGCTTTCCCTAGTTGTGGCAAGTGGGGGCTACTCTTTGTTGTGGTGCGCGGACTTCTCATTGTGGTGGCTTCTCTTGTTGCGGAGCGTGGGCTCTAAGAGTGCGGGCTTCAGTAATTGCAGCACCTGGGCTCCGTATTTGCGGCACACAGGCACTAGAGTGCGCGGGCTTCATTAGTTGCAGCGTGTGGCCTCAGTTGTTGTGGCTGGCGGGCTCTAGAGCGCAGGCTCAGTAGTTGTGATGTACGGGCTTACTTGCTCTGCGGCATGTGGGATCTTCCCGGACCAGGGCTGGAACCCGTGTCCCCTGCATTGGCAGACGGATTCTTAACTAGTGCACCACCAGGAAAGTCCCAGACTTTCCTTTTCTTAATGACAATTTTGAAGAGTCCTGGTTCACATATTTCATAGACTGTCCTTCAACTTGGCTTTGTGTGATGTTCTCCTCATGACTGGAGTGGAGTTAGGGTTTTGGGGAAGGAGATGTTTACTTTTAATATTCGGTTTCAACTCTGTCTCTTGGCTTTTTATATAAGATATTCAATGCATTTAGTTATATATTTAAAAAGCAGGCTTGTAGACTATTATTTTAAAATCTGCTTGCTATTTTGTAATCTGCTTGGGTTGATGGTGGAATGTTTTTTTTTTTTTTTTTCAGTACGTGGGCCTCTCCCTGTTGTGGAGTCTCCCGTTCCGGAGCACAGGCTCCCAACCCGCATGCTCAGTGGCCATGGCTCACGGGCCTAGCCGCTCCGCGGCATGTGGGATCTTCCCGGACCGAGTCACGAACCCGTGTCCCCTGCATTGGCAGGCAGGCTCTCAACCACTGCTCCACCAGGGAAGCCCGTTACACTTTTGTTTTAATTATGCAGTTGGCTCTATTGTGTTGATTTACATTTTATTGGTAAATCTCAACTGCTTTGGATTATGATGTGTTTACAAGGCTACACAGATAATCTGGAAGGGAAAATGAAGTAATACAAATGACAGAAAATGTTTTATAATAATAAAATTTTCTTGGCAAGCAGCAACCTTTTCTCAAAGTCAGTCTTTTAATATAATTTGCTTGCTTCATAAATATGGCTTTCTTGTTTGTTCTTATCTTTATTGATTAGTGAGCATGTTAGATGACTTGGAAGGAATCTCACTGTCTTCAAGAAATAATTTGGCATTTTTGATCCGGAATGCTGACAATTCTCAAAAATGGGTCAGGAAAATCAAAGTAATAGATGGAAAAAAATCTCAATTTTAGCTGTTGATACAACTTTTCTTAAGTTTAGGGTGTGTTTTATAATTTACGTTACTAAAACAGATGGTGGAAGGTCCACCAATATATTTATTTTATGTTTTTAAAGCATTTTACTTTGCTGTATTGAATTCAATTCATTCTGGAATTTAGGAGAATTTACCTCTTTATGAAAGAGATTATTGAAAGTAGAAAATGATTGATGACCTTCGCTTCCAGTATTCTTCTCAATAGACTTAGTCTCTCTTCTAATGCTTCCTGTATACTCAGTAATTGTATAAGGTTTAGAGAAAAATGCAGGTCTGGCTGAACATTAAGCACAGTACACTAAATAAAGCTTTTTTACTTTGCAGAATATTTTACATGTGTGTCCCATAGATTCATCAGAGATTCTAGTTTTGGATAAAGGCAAGTACATTTAAGGACAATACAACATCCCTGTCTATGACATTGGCATTCGAATGAGAAGTGAATTTGGTTCAGGACGGTTCTTGGAATGCTTGGCATTTAGGTTATTTTAGGTCAACTCTTTGGGCAATTCAATTAGAGTATTTATTGAATGGTTTTCGTGAGCTGAATGGTTGTCATGTCATGTCATAGATGGTCTAAAACATGACTCTTATTTCTACAATAGTTGTGTTGGTCAGATAAGGCATCTTACCTGATGTATTTAATCCAAGATAATGATGCATGAGTAAGAGGCAGATCATTCTCGAGGAAGTAATTTTGGTTTTGAGAGAGGCATTCTTAGGGAAATAGGCCTTGCAGTGCTCATTTAGAGCTGGGCAGGATTGAGGTCCAGAGAGAGGAGGGAAAGGATATTTGGGTGGAGGGAAGGGCATTGGCAGAGCCTCAGAGGCCTGACGGTTCCTGGGGCCTGTGTGGGAATGGTGGGAAAGTTGGGCTGCAGTCAGCCTGTGGGTGGCCTGGACGTTGGGTAATGAGCGTGGCCATCAGTTTATGGGTGCCCTCTGTAGAGTTGTCTGTAACTTGCTTCCTCCCTGAGGAAGTGTGACACGCTTCTGCTAGCTGCAGTGTCTTCCCCACAGCTGTGCTGTCCATTGAGGAGAAGGGGGCCTGCTCTGCCATGGCTTCCTTACTCCTCAGGGTATGGCGTGTGAGTTATTTTAATAATGTATCAATCTGCCTTTTCTTTCTTTTGTCACAATGCATTTGCTTTCTAAAGTGGTCTTGTTTTCAGGATAATAATTGGGTTTCCACAGGGAAAATCATAATGTATGAGGCAAATTACTGACTAAAGGCAAATTTCTGACTTAAAAACATGAATCTCTAATTTGTTTCTAGTAGTTCTTCTTTTGTTTAAATTTTTGTTTTGTTAGTTATGTATAGAAACTTAAGGATAGTAATTTCTGCTCAGGTGGATAGTGGTACTGTTTAGCACAGCTCATTGGTCTTCTGAAACTTTTACAAATGCAGTCTGATTCATTCCGGCCAAGTTAATTATGAGGTACATATTTTTTTCCCCTAATGGAGACAAATGTAAAAGACAGAGATACAGAAATCATCTCCAGTTTAGATTGAAGAAATTTTAGTTACTACTGTTTGTTCCTGCTATTTGATCAGAGTTTATTTTTATTTTTTGAAGTCTGTCTCTAATCAAATAAGATTTAATGTTTTAGAAGTAAAAGAGCACCATGACTAAACTGATAAGAAAAGTTAATTTAAGGACAAGAATTGATTTTTAAAAATATAAAAGTACATTTCATGACTTGATTTCAAGATGATCTTGTGGTATCCTTATACTGCTGCAGAGGGAAGTCCACAGTGGGACGAGAATGATGCTTAAAAATCACCACCCTTATTATCTATGACTGAACATGTCTTATTCCAGGCCAGTGTGCCTACCACCTCTGTGGTACACTGTTGATTTCATTTTTCTTCCAGTATTTACTTTTGGTCCTGGACCAATTATCTAGCTGTGATGGGATTCTCCAAAATTATCCTACATTTTGTACTTAGTGAACTAGTGATTGTTCTGTTTGCAGACATTCTTTCTGAGGCTCTACTCTTGCCTCGAAAACCTACATTTGCAGAAAGGGAAATGTATAGGTTTTCCTTTTAAATGTATTTATTTTTATTTATATTTTATTTATTTTTGGCTGTGTTGGGTCTTCGTTTCTGTGCGGGGGCCTTCTCTAGTTGCGGCGAGCAGGGGCCACTCCTCATCGTGGTTCGAGGGCCTCTCAGTGCCGTGGCGCCTCTTGTTGTGGAGCACAGGCTCCAGAAGCGCAGGCTCAGTAGTTGTGGCTCCCGGGCTTAGTTGCACTGCAGCATGTGGGATCTTCCCGGACCAGGGCTCAAATCCGTGTCCCCTGCACTGGCAGGCGGATTCTTAACCACTGCCCAGCCCGTTATTCTTTTTTTAAAAAAAATATTTCCTCATTTGTGTTTATGTGATGATGCCTTTATTTATTTTTTTATTATTGTTTATATTTGGCTGAGTTGAGTCTCTTTTGCTGCGCGCAGGCTTTCCCTAGTTGTGGCAAGTGGGGGCTAATCTTTGTTGTGGTGTGCGGACTTCTCATTGTGGTGGCTTCTCTTGTTGCGGAGCGTGGGCTCTAAGAGTGCGGGCTTCAGTAATTGCAGCACCTGGGCTCAGTATTTGCGGCACACAGGCCCTAGAGTGCGCGGCCTTCATTAGTTGCAGCGTGTGGCCTCAGTTGTTGTGGCTGGTGGGCTCTAGAGCGCAGGCTCAGTAGTTGTGATGTACGGGCTTACTTGCTCTGCGGCACGTGGGATCTTCCCGGACCAGGGCTGGAACCCGTGTCTCCTGCATTGGCAGACGGATTCTTAACTAGTGCACCACCAGGAAAGTCCCAGACTTTCCTTTTCTTAATGACAATTTTGAAGAGTCCTGGTTCACATATTTCATAGACTGTCCTTCAACTTGGCTTTGTGTGATGTTCTCCTCATGACCATAGTGGAGTTAGGGTTTTGGGGAAGGAGATGTTTACTTTTAATATTCAGTTTCAACTCTGTCTCTTGGCTTTTTATATAAGATATTCAATGCATTTAGTTATATATTTAAAAAAGCAGGCTTGTAGACTATTATTTTAAAATCTGCTTGCTATTTTGTAATCTGCTTGGGTTGATGGTGGAATGTTTTTTTTTTTTTTTTTCAGTACGTGGGCCTCTCCCTGTTGTGGAGTCTCCCGTTCCGGAGCACAGGCTCCCAACCCGCATGCTCAGTGGCCATGGCTCACGGGCCTAGCCGCTCCGCGGCATGTGGGATCTTCCCGGACCGAGTCACGAACCCGTGTCCCCTGCATTGGCAGGCAGGGTCTCAACCACTGCTCCACCAGGCAAGCCCGTTACACTTTTGTTTTAATTATGCAGTTGGCTCTATTGTGTTGATTTACATTTTATTGGTAAATCTCAACTGCTTTGGATTATGATGTGTTTACAAGGCTACACAGATAATCTGGAAGGGAAAATGAAGTAATACAAATGACAGAAAATGTTTTATAATAATAAAATTTTCTTGGCAAGCAGCAACCTTTTCTCAAAGTCAGTCTTTTAATATAATTTGCTTGCTTCATAAATATGGCTTTCTTGTTTGTTCTTATCTTTATTGATTAGTGAGCATGTTAGATGACTTGGAAGGAATCTCACTGTCTTCAAGAAATAATTTGGCATTTTTGATCCGGAATGCTGACAATTCTCAAAAATGGGTCAGGAAAATCAAAGTAATAGATGGAAAAAAATCTCAATTTTAGCTGTTGATACAACTTTTCTTAAGTTTAGGGTGTGTTTTATAATTTACGTTACTAAAACAGATGTTGGAAGGTCCACCAACATATTTATTTTATGTTTTTAAATCATTTTACTTTGCTGTATTGAATTCAATTCATTCTGGAATTTAGGAGAATTTACCTCTTTATGAAAGAGATTATTGAAAGTAGAAAATGATTGATGACCTTCGCTTCCAGTATTCTTCTCAATAGACTTAGTCTCTCTTCTAATGCTTCCTGTATACTCAGTAATTGTATAAGGTTTAGAGAAAAATGCAGGTCTGGCTGAACATTAAGCACAGTACACTAAATAAAGTTTTTTACTTTGCAGAATATTTTACATGTGTGTCCCATAGATTCATCAGAGATTCTAGTTTTGGATAAAGGCAAGTACATTTAAGGACAATACAACATCCCTGTCTATGACATTGGCATTCGAATGAGAAGTGAATTTGGTTCAGGACGGTTCTTGGAATGCTTGGCATTTAGGTTATTTTAGGTCAACTCTTTGGGCAATTCAATTAGAGTATTTATTGAATGGTTTTCGTGAGCTGAATGGTTGTCATGTCATGTCATAGATGGTCTAAAACATGACTCTTATTTCTACAATAGTTGTGTTGGTCAGATAAGGCATCTTACCTGATGTATTTAATCCAAGATAATGATGCATGAGTAAGAGGCAGATCATTCTCGAGGAAGTAATTTTGGTTTTGAGAGAGGCATTCTTAGGGAAATAGGCCTTGCAGTGCTCATTTAGAGCTGGGCAGGATTGAGGTCCAGAGAGAGGAGGGAAAGGATATTTGGGTGGAGGGAAGGGCATTGGCAGAGCCTCAGAGGCCTGACGGTTCCTGGGGCCTGTGTGGGAATGGTGGGAAAGTTGGGCTGCAGTCAGCCTGTGGGTGGCCTGGACGTTGGGTAATGAGCGTGGCCATCAGTTTATGGGTGCCCTCTGTAGAGTTGTCTGTAACTTGCTTCCTCCCTGAGGAAGTGTGACACGCTTCTGCTAGCTGCAGTGTCTTCCCCACAGCTGTGCTGTCCATTGAGGAGAAGGGGGCCTGCTCTGCCATGGCTTCCTTACTCCTCAGGGTATGGCGTGTGAGTTATTTTAATAATGTATCAATCTGCCTTTTCTTTCTTTTGTCACAATGCATTTGCTTTCTAAAGTGGTCTTCTTTTCAGGATAATAATTGGGTTTCCACAGGGAAAATCATAATGTATGCGGCAAATTACTGACTAAAGGCAAATTTCTGACTTAAAAACATGAATCTCTAATTTGTTTCTAATAGTTCTTCTTTTGTTTAAATTTTTGTTTTGTTAGTTATGTATAGAAACTTAAGGATAGTAATTTCTGCTCAGGTGGATAGTGGTACTGTTTAGCACAGCTCATTGGTCTTCTGAAACTTTTAAAAATGCAGTCTGATTCATTCCAGCCAAGTTAATTATGAGGTACATATTTTTTTCCCCTAATGGAGACAAATGTAAAAGACAGAGATACAGAAATCATCTCCAGTTTAGATTGAAGAAATTTTAGTTACTACTGTTTGTTCCTGCTATTTGATCACAGTTTATTTTTTTTTTGAAGTCTGTCTCTAATCAAATAAGATTTAATGTTTTAGAAGTAAAAGAGCACCATGACTAAATTAATAAGAAAAGTTAATTTAAGGACAAGAATTGATTTTTAAAAATATAAAAGTACATTTCATGACTTGATTTCAAGATGATCTGGTGGTATCCTTATACTGCTGCAGAAGGAAGTCCACAGTGGGACGAGAATGATGCTTAAAAATCACCACCCTTATTATCTATGACTGAACATGTCTTAGTCCAGGCCAGTGTGCCTACCACCTCTGTGGTACACTGTTGATTTCATTTTTCTTCCAGTATTTACTTTTGGTCCTGGACCAATTATCTAGCTGTGATGGGATTCTCCAAAAGTATCCTACATTTTGTACTTAGTGAACTAGTGATTGTTCTGTTTGCAGACATTCTTTCTGAGGCTCTACTCTTGCCTCGGAAACCTACATTTGCAGAAAGGGAAATGTATAGGTTTTCCTTTTAAATGTATTTATTTTTATTTATATTTTATTTATTTTTGGCTGTGTTGGGTCTTCGTTTCTGTGCGAGGGCCTTCTCTAGTTGCGGCGAGCAGGGGCCACTCCTCATCGTGGTTCGTGGGCCTCTCACTGCCGTGGCGCCTCTTGTTGCGGAGCACAGGCTCCAGAAGCGCAGGCTCAGTAGTTGTGGCTCACGGGCTTAGTTGCACTGCAGCATGTGGGATCTTCCCGGACCAGGGCTCAAATCCGTGTCCCCTGCACTGGCAGGCGGATTCTTAACCACTGCCCCGCCCGTTATTCTTTTTTTTAAAAAAATATTTCCTCATATGTGTTTATGTGATGATGCCTTTATTTATTTTTTTATTATTGTTTATATTTGGCTGAGTTGAGTCTCTGTTGCTGCACGCAGGCTTTCCCTAGTTGTGGCAAGTGGGGGCTACTCTTTGTTGTGGTGTGCGGACTTCTCATTGTGGTGGCTTCTCTTGTTGCGGAGCGTGGGCTCTAAGAGTGCGGGCTTCAGTAATTGCAGCACCTTGGCTCAGTATTTGCGGCACACAGGCCCTAGAGTGCGCGGGCTTCATTAGTTGCAGCGTGCGGCCTCAGTTGTTGTGGCTGGTGGGCTCTAGAGCGCAGGCTCAGTAGTTGTGATGTACGGGTATACTTGCTCTGCGGCACGTGGGATCCTCCCGGACCAGGGCTGGAACCCGTGTCCCCTGCATTGGCAGACGGATTCTTAACTAGTGCACCACCAGGAAAGTCCCAGACTTTCCTTTTCTTAATGACAATTTTGAAGAGTCCTGGTTCACATATTTCATAGACTGTCCTTCAACTTGGCTTTGTGTGATGTTCTCCTCATGACCATAGTGGAGTTAGGGTTTTGGGGAAAGAGATGTTTACTTTTAATATTCGGTTTCAACTCTATCTCTTGGCTTTTTATATAAGATATTCAATGCATTTAGTTATATATTTAAAAAAGCAGTCTTGTAGACTATTATTTTAAAATCTGCTTGCTATTTTGTAATCTGCTTGGGTTGATGGTGGAATGCTTTTTTTTTTTTTTTCAGTACGTGGGCCTCTCCCTGTTGTGGAGTCTCCCGTTACGGAGCACAGGCTCCCAACCCGCATGCTCAGTGGCCATGGCTCACGGGCCTAGCCGCTCCGCGGCATGTGGGATCTTCCCGGACCAAGTCACGAACCCGTGTCCCCTGCATTGGCAGGCAGGCTCTCAACCACTGCTCCACCAGGGAAGCCCGGTACACTTTTGTTTTAATTATGCAGTTGGCTCTATTGTGTTGATTTACATTTTATTTGTAAATCTCAACTGCTTTGGATTATGATGTGTTTACAAGGCTACACAGATAATCTGGAAGGGAAAATGAAGTAATACAAATGACAGAAAAAGTTTTATAATAATGAAATTTTCTTGGCAAGCAGCAACCTTTTCTCAAAGTCAGTCTTTTAATATAATTTGCTTGCTTCCTAAATATGGCTTTCTTGTTTGTTCTTATCTTTATTGATTAGTGAGCATGTTAGATGACTTGGGAGGAATCTCACTGTCTTCAACAAATAATTTGGCATTATTGATCCAGAATGCTGACAATTCTCAAAAATGGGTCAGGAAAATCAAAGTAATAGATGGAAAAAAATCTCAATTTTAGCTGTTGATATAACTTTTCTTAAATTTAGGGTGTTTTTTATAATTTAAGTTACTAAAACAGATGGTGGAAGGTCCACCAAGATATTTATTTTATGTATTTAAAGCATTTTACTTTGCTGTATTGAATTCCATTCATTCTGGAATTTAGGAGCATTTACCTCTTTATGAAAGAGACTATTGAAAGTAGAAAATGATTGATGACCTTCGCTTCCAGTATTCTTCTCAATAGACTTAGGCTCTCTTCTAATGCTTCTTGCATACTAAGTAATTGTATAAGGTTTAGAGAATAATTTAGGTCTGTCTGAACATTAAGCACAGTACACTAAATAAAGCTTTTTCACTTTGCAGAATATTTTACATGTGTGTCCCATAGATTCATCAGAGATTCTAGTTTTGGATAAAGGCAAGTACATTTAAGGACAATACAGCATCCCTGTCTGTGACATTGGCATTCGAATGAGAAGTGAATTTGGTTCACGACGGTTCTTGGAATGCTTGGCATTTAGGTTATTTTAGGTCAACTCTTTGGGCAATTCAATTAGAGTATTTATTGAATGGTTTTCGTGAGCTGAATGGTTGTCATGTCATGTCATAGATGGTCTAAAACATGACTCTTATTTCTAAAATAGTTGTGTTGGTCAGATAAGGCATCTTACATGAAGTATGTAATCCAAGATAATGATGCATGAGTAAGAGGCAGATCATTCTCGAGGAAGTAATTTTGGTTTTGAGAGAGGCATTCTTAGGGAAATAGGCCTTGCAGTGCTCATTTAGAGCTGGGCAGGATTGAGGTCCAGAGAGAGGAGGGAAAGGATATTTGGGTAGAGGGAAGGGCATTGGCAGAGCCTCAGAGGCCTGACGGTTCCTGGGGCCTGTGTGGGAATGGTGGGAAAGTTGGGCTGCAGTCAGCCTGTGGGTGGCCTGGACGTTGGGTAATGAGCGTGGCCGTCAGTTTATGGGTGCCCTCTGTAGAGTTGTCTGTAACTTGCTTCCTCCCTGAGGAAGTGTGACACGCTTCTGCTAGCTGCAGTGTCTTCCCCACAGCTGTGCTGTCCATTGAGGAGAAGGGGGCCTGCTCTGCCATGGATTCCTTACTCCTCAGGGTATGGCGTGTGAGTTATTTTAATAATGTATCAATCTGCCTTTTCTTTCTTTTGTCACAATGCATTTGCTTTCTAAAGTGGTCTTGTTTTCAGGATAATAATTGGGTTTCCACAGGGAAAATCATAATGTATGAGGCAAATTACTGACTAAAGGCAAATTTCTGACTTAAAAACATGAATCTCTAATTTGTTTCTAGTAGTTCTTCTTTTGTTTAAATTTTTGTTTTGTTAGTTATGTATAGAAACTTAAGGATAGTAATTTCTGCTCAGGTGGATAGTGGTACTGTTTAGCACAGCTCATTGGTCTTCTGAAACTTTTACAAATGCAGTCTGATTCATTCCGGCCAAGTTAATTATGAGGTACATATTTTTTTCCCTTATGGAGACAAATGTAAAAGACAGAGATACAGAAATCATCTCCAGTTTAGATTGAAGAAATTTTAGTTACTACTGTTTGTTCCTGCTATTTGATCAGAGTTTATTTTTATTTTTTGAAGTCTGTCTCTAATCAAATAAGATTTAATGTTTTAGAAGTAAAAGAGCACCATGACTAAATTAATAAGAAAAGTTAATTTAAGGACAAGAATTGATTTTTAAAAATATAAAAGTACATTTCATGACTTGATTTCAAGATGATCTGGTGGTATTCTTATACTGCTGCAGAAGGATGTCCACAGTGGGACGAGAATGAGGCTTAAAAATCACCACCCTTATTATCTATGACTGAACATGTCTTAGTCCAGGCCAGTGTGCCTACCACCTCTGTGGTACACTGTTGATTTCATTTTTCTTCCAGTATTTACTTTTGGTCCTGGACCAATTATCTAGCTGTGATGGGATTCTCCAAAAGTATCCTACATTTTGTACTTAGTGAACTAGTGATTGTTCTGTTTGCAGACATTCTTTCTGAGGCTCTACACTTGCCTCGAAAACCTACATTTGCAGAAAGGGAAATGTATAGGTTTTCCTTTTAAATGTATTTATTTTTGTTTATATTTTATTTATTTTTGGCTGTGTTGGGTCTTCGTTTCTGTGCGAGGGCCTTCTCTAGTTGCGGCGAGCAGGGGCCACTCCTCATCGTTGTTCGTGGGCCTCTCACTGCCGTGGCGCCTCTTGTTGAAGAGCACAGGCTCCAGAAGCGCAGGCTCAGTAGTTGTGGCTCCCGGGCTTAGTTGCACTGCAGCATGTGGGATCTTCCCGGACCAGGGCTCAAATCCGTGTCCCCTGCACTGGCAGGCGGATTCTTAACCTCTGCCCCGCCCGTTATTCTTTTTTTTTAAATATTTCCTCATTTGTGTTTATGTGATGATGCCTTTATTTATTTTTTTATTATTGTTTATATTTGGCTGAGTTGAGTCTGTGTTGCTGCGCGCAGGCTTTCCCTAGTTGTGGCAAGTGGGGGCTACTCTTTGTTGTGGTGCGCGGACTTCTCATTGTGGTGGCTTCTCTTGTTGCGGAGCGTGGGCTCTAAGAGTGCGGGCTTCAGTAATTGCAGCACCTGGGCTCCGTATTTGCGGCACACAGGCACTAGAGTGCGCGGGCTTCATTAGTTGCAGCGTGTGGCCTCAGTTGTTGTGGCTGGCGGGCTCTAGAGCGCAGGCTCAGTAGTTGTGATGTACGGGCTTACTTGCTCTGCGGCATGTGGGATCTTCCCGGACCAGGGCTGGAACCCGTGTCCCCTGCATTGGCAGACGGATTCTTAACTAGTGCACCACCAGGAAAGTCCCAGACTTTCCTTTTCTTAATGACAATTTTGAAGAGTCCTGGTTCACATATTTCATAGACTGTCCTTCAACTTGGCTTTGTGTGATGTTCTCCTCATGACTGGAGTGGAGTTAGGGTTTTGGGGAAGGAGATGTTTACTTTTAATATTCGGTTTCAACTCTGTCTCTTGGCTTTTTATATAAGATATTCAATGCATTTAGTTATATATTTAAAAAGCAGGCTTGTAGACTATTATTTTAAAATCTGCTTGCTATTTTGTAATCTGCTTGGGTTGATGGTGGAATGTTTTTTTTTTTTTTTTTTCAGTACGTGGGCCTCTCCCTGTTGTGGAGTCTCCCGTTCCGGAGCACAGGCTCCCAACCCGCATGCTCAGTGGCCATGGCTCACGGGCCTAGCCGCTCCGCGGCATGTGGGATCTTCCCGGACCGAGTCACGAACCCGTGTCCCCTGCATTGGCAGGCAGGCTCTCAACCACTGCTCCACCAGGGAAGCCCGTTACACTTTTGTTTTAATTATGCAGTTGGCTCTATTGTGTTGATTTACATTTTATTGGTAAATCTCAACTGCTTTGGATTATGATGTGTTTACAAGGCTACACAGATAATCTGGAAGGGAAAATGAAGTAATACAAATGACAGAAAATGTTTTATAATAATAAAATTTTCTTGGCAAGCAGCAACCTTTTCTCAAAGTCAGTCTTTTAATATAATTTGCTTGCTTCATAAATATGGCTTTCTTGTTTGTTCTTATCTTTATTGATTAGTGAGCATGTTAGATGACTTGGAAGGAATCTCACTGTCTTCAAGAAATAATTTGGCATTTTTGATCCGGAATGCTGACAATTCTCAAAAATGGGTCAGGAAAATCAAAGTAATAGATGGAAAAAAATCTCAATTTTAGCTGTTGATACAACTTTTCTTAAGTTTAGGGTGTGTTTTATAATTTACGTTACTAAAACAGATGGTGGAAGGTCCACCAATATATTTATTTTATGTTTTTAAAGCATTTTACTTTGCTGTATTGAATTCAATTCATTCTGGAATTTAGGAGAATTTACCTCTTTATGAAAGAGATTATTGAAAGTAGAAAATGATTGATGACCTTCGCTTCCAGTATTCTTCTCAATAGACTTAGTCTCTCTTCTAATGCTTCCTGTATACTCAGTAATTGTATAAGGTTTAGAGAAAAATGCAGGTCTGGCTGAACATTAAGCACAGTACACTAAATAAAGCTTTTTTACTTTGCAGAATATTTTACATGTGTGTCCCATAGATTCATCAGAGATTCTAGTTTTGGATAAAGGCAAGTACATTTAAGGACAATACAACATCCCTGTCTATGACATTGGCATTCGAATGAGAAGTGAATTTGGTTCAGGACGGTTCTTGGAATGCTTGGCATTTAGGTTATTTTAGGTCAACTCTTTGGGCAATTCAATTAGAGTATTTATTGAATGGTTTTCGTGAGCTGAATGGTTGTCATGTCATGTCATAGATGGTCTAAAACATGACTCTTATTTCTACAATAGTTGTGTTGGTCAGATAAGGCATCTTACCTGATGTATTTAATCCAAGATAATGATGCATGAGTAAGAGGCAGATCATTCTCGAGGAAGTAATTTTGGTTTTGAGAGAGGCATTCTTAGGGAAATAGGCCTTGCAGTGCTCATTTAGAGCTGGGCAGGATTGAGGTCCAGAGAGAGGAGGGAAAGGATATTTGGGTGGAGGGAAGGGCATTGGCAGAGCCTCAGAGGCCTGACGGTTCCTGGGGCCTGTGTGGGAATGGTGGGAAAGTTGGGCTGCAGTCAGCCTGTGGGTGGCCTGGACGTTGGGTAATGAGCGTGGCCGTCAGTTTATGGGTGCCCTCTGTAGAGTTGTCTGTAACTTGCTTCCTCCCTGAGGAAGTGTGACACGCTTCTGCTAGCTGCAGTGTCTTCCCCACAGCTGTGCTGTCCATTGAGGAGAAGGGGGCCTGCTCTGCCATGGCTTCCTTACTCCTCAGGGTATGGCGTGTGAGTTATTTTAATAATGTATCAATCTGCCTTTTCTTTCTTTTGTCACAATGCATTTGCTTTCTAAAGTGGTCTTGTTTTCAGGATAATAATTGGGTTTCCACAGGGAAAATCATAATGTATGAGGCAAATTACTGACTAAAGGCAAATTTCTGACTTAAAAACATGAATCTCTAATTTGTTTCTAGTAGTTCTTCTTTTGTTTAAATTTTTGTTTTGTTAGTTATGTATAGAAACTTAAGGATAGTAATTTCTGCTCAGGTGGATAGTGGTACTGTTTAGCACAGCTCATTGGTCTTCTGAAACTTTTACAAATGCAGTCTGATTCATTCCGGCCAAGTTAATTATGAGGTACATATTTTTTTCCCCTAATGGAGACAAATGTAAAAGACAGAGATACAGAAATCATCTCCAGTTTAGATTGAAGAAATTTTAGTTACTACTGTTTGTTCCTGCTATTTGATCAGAGTTTATTTTTATTTTTTGAAGTCTGTCTCTAATCAAATAAGATTTAATGTTTTAGAAGTAAAAGAGCACCATGACTAAACTGATAAGAAAAGTTAATTTAAGGACAAGAATTGATTTTTAAAAATATAAAAGTACATTTCATGACTTGATTTCAAGATGATCTTGTGGTATCCTTATACTGCTGCAGAGGGAAGTCCACAGTGGGACGAGAATGATGCTTAAAAATCACCACCCTTATTATCTATGACTGAACATGTCTTATTCCAGGCCAGTGTGCCTACCACCTCTGTGGTACACTGTTGATTTCATTTTTCTTCCAGTATTTACTTTTGGTCCTGGACCAATTATCTAGCTGTGATGGGATTCTCCAAAATTATCCTACATTTTGTACTTAGTGAACTAGTGATTGTTCTGTTTGCAGACATTCTTTCTGAGGCTCTACTCTTGCCTCGAAAACCTACATTTGCAGAAAGGGAAATGTATAGGTTTTCCTTTTAAATGTATTTATTTTTATTTATATTTTATTTATTTTTGGCTGTGTTGGGTCTTCGTTTCTGTGCGGGGGCCTTCTCTAGTTGCGGCGAGCAGGGGCCACTCCTCATCGTGGTTCGAGGGCCTCTCAGTGCCGTGGCGCCTCTTGTTGTGGAGCACAGGCTCCAGAAGCGCAGGCTCAGTAGTTGTGGCTCCCGGGCTTAGTTGCACTGCAGCATGTGGGATCTTCCCGGACCAGGGCTCAAATCCGTGTCCCCTGCACTGGCAGGCGGATTCTTAACCACTGCCCAGCCCGTTATTCTTTTTTTAAAAAAAATATTTCCTCATTTGTGTTTATGTGATGATGCCTTTATTTATTTTTTTATTATTGTTTATATTTGGCTGAGTTGAGTCTCTTTTGCTGCGCGCAGGCTTTCCCTAGTTGTGGCAAGTGGGGGCTAATCTTTGTTGTGGTGTGCGGACTTCTCATTGTGGTGGCTTCTCTTGTTGCGGAGCGTGGGCTCTAAGAGTGCGGGCTTCAGTAATTGCAGCACCTGGGCTCAGTATTTGCGGCACACAGGCCCTAGAGTGCGCGGCCTTCATTAGTTGCAGCGTGTGGCCTCAGTTGTTGTGGCTGGTGGGCTCTAGAGCGCAGGCTCAGTAGTTGTGATGTACGGGCTTACTTGCTCTGCGGCACGTGGGATCTTCCCGGACCAGGGCTGGAACCCGTGTCTCCTGCATTGGCAGACGGATTCTTAACTAGTGCACCACCAGGAAAGTCCCAGACTTTCCTTTTCTTAATGACAATTTTGAAGAGTCCTGGTTCACATATTTCATAGACTGTCCTTCAACTTGGCTTTGTGTGATGTTCTCCTCATGACCATAGTGGAGTTAGGGTTTTGGGGAAGGAGATGTTTACTTTTAATATTCAGTTTCAACTCTGTCTCTTGGCTTTTTATATAAGATATTCAATGCATTTAGTTATATATTTAAAAAAGCAGGCTTGTAGACTATTATTTTAAAATCTGCTTGCTATTTTGTAATCTGCTTGGGTTGATGGTGGAATGTTTTTTTTTTTTTTTTTCAGTACGTGGGCCTCTCCCTGTTGTGGAGTCTCCCGTTCCGGAGCACAGGCTCCCAACCCGCATGCTCAGTGGCCATGGCTCACGGGCCTAGCCGCTCCGCGGCATGTGGGATCTTCCCGGACCGAGTCACGAACCCGTGTCCCCTGCATTGGCAGGCAGGGTCTCAACCACTGCTCCACCAGGCAAGCCCGTTACACTTTTGTTTTAATTATGCAGTTGGCTCTATTGTGTTGATTTACATTTTATTGGTAAATCTCAACTGCTTTGGATTATGATGTGTTTACAAGGCTACACAGATAATCTGGAAGGGAAAATGAAGTAATACAAATGACAGAAAATGTTTTATAATAATAAAATTTTCTTGGCAAGCAGCAACCTTTTCTCAAAGTCAGTCTTTTAATATAATTTGCTTGCTTCATAAATATGGCTTTCTTGTTTGTTCTTATCTTTATTGATTAGTGAGCATGTTAGATGACTTGGAAGGAATCTCACTGTCTTCAAGAAATAATTTGGCATTTTTGATCCGGAATGCTGACAATTCTCAAAAATGGGTCAGGAAAATCAAAGTAATAGATGGAAAAAAATCTCAATTTTAGCTGTTGATACAACTTTTCTTAAGTTTAGGGTGTGTTTTATAATTTACGTTACTAAAACAGATGGTGGAAGGTCCACCAATATATTTATTTTATGTTTTTAAAGCATTTTACTTTGCTGTATTGAATTCAATTCATTCTGGAATTTAGGAGAATTTACCTCTTTATGAAAGAGATTATTGAAAGTAGAAAATGATTGATGACCTTCGCTTCCAGTATTCTTCTCAATAGACTTAGTCTCTCTTCTAATGCTTCCTGTATACTCAGTAATTGTATAAGGTTTAGAGAAAAATGCAGGTCTGGCTGAACATTAAGCACAGTACACTAAATAAAGCTTTTTTACTTTGCAGAATATTTTACATGTGTGTCCCATAGATTCATCAGAGATTCTAGTTTTGGATAAAGGCAAGTACATTTAAGGACAATACAACATCCCTGTCTATGACATTGGCATTCGAATGAGAAGTGAATTTGGTTCAGGACGGTTCTTGGAATGCTTGGCATTTAGGTTATTTTAGGTCAACTCTTTGGGCAATTCAATTAGAGTATTTATTGAATGGTTTTCGTGAGCTGAATGGTTGTCATGTCATGTCATAGATGGTCTAAAACATGACTCTTATTTCTACAATAGTTGTGTTGGTCAGATAAGGCATCTTACCTGATGTATTTAATCCAAGATAATGATGCATGAGTAAGAGGCAGATCATTCTCGAGGAAGTAATTTTGGTTTTGAGAGAGGCATTCTTAGGGAAATAGGCCTTGCAGTGCTCATTTAGAGCTGGGCAGGATTGAGGTCCAGAGAGAGGAGGGAAAGGATATTTGGGTGGAGGGAAGGGCATTGGCAGAGCCTCAGAGGCCTGACGGTTCCTGGGGCCTGTGTGGGAATGGTGGGAAAGTTGGGCTGCAGTCAGCCTGTGGGTGGCCTGGACGTTGGGTAATGAGCGTGGCCGTCAGTTTATGGGTGCCCTCTGTAGAGTTGTCTGTAACTTGCTTCCTCCCTGAGGAAGTGTGACACGCTTCTGCTAGCTGCAGTGTCTTCCCCACAGCTGTGCTGTCCATTGAGGAGAAGGGGGCCTGCTCTGCCATGGCTTCCTTACTCCTCAGGGTATGGCGTGTGAGTTATTTTAATAATGTATCAATCTGCCTTTTCTTTCTTTTGTCACAATGCATTTGCTTTCTAAAGTGGTCTTGTTTTCAGGATAATAATTGGGTTTCCACAGGGAAAATCATAATGTATGAGGCAAATTACTGACTAAAGGCAAATTTCTGACTTAAAAACATGAATCTCTAATTTGTTTCTAGTAGTTCTTCTTTTGTTTAAATTTTTGTTTTGTTAGTTATGTATAGAAACTTAAGGATAGTAATTTCTGCTCAGGTGGATAGTGGTACTGTTTAGCACAGCTCATTGGTCTTCTGAAACTTTTACAAATGCAGTCTGATTCATTCCGGCCAAGTTAATTATGAGGTACATATTTTTTTCCCCTAATGGAGACAAATGTAAAAGACAGAGATACAGAAATCATCTCCAGTTTAGATTGAAGAAATTTTAGTTACTACTGTTTGTTCCTGCTATTTGATCAGAGTTTATTTTTATTTTTTGAAGTCTGTCTCTAATCAAATAAGATTTAATGTTTTAGAAGTAAAAGAGCACCATGACTAAACTGATAAGAAAAGTTAATTTAAGGACAAGAATTGATTTTTAAAAATATAAAAGTACATTTCATGACTTGATTTCAAGATGATCTTGTGGTATCCTTATACTGCTGCAGAGGGAAGTCCACAGTGGGACGAGAATGATGCTTAAAAATCACCACCCTTATTATCTATGACTGAACATGTCTTATTCCAGGCCAGTGTGCCTACCACCTCTGTGGTACACTGTTGATTTCATTTTTCTTCCAGTATTTACTTTTGGTCCTGGACCAATTATCTAGCTGTGATGGGATTCTCCAAAATTATCCTACATTTTGTACTTAGTGAACTAGTGATTGTTCTGTTTGCAGACATTCTTTCTGAGGCTCTACTCTTGCCTCGAAAACCTACATTTGCAGAAAGGGAAATGTATAGGTTTTCCTTTTAAATGTATTTATTTTTATTTATATTTTATTTATTTTTGGCTGTGTTGGGTCTTCGTTTCTGTGCGGGGGCCTTCTCTAGTTGCGGCGAGCAGGGGCCACTCCTCATCGTGGTTCGAGGGCCTCTCAGTGCCGTGGCGCCTCTTGTTGTGGAGCACAGGCTCCAGAAGCGCAGGCTCAGTAGTTGTGGCTCCCGGGCTTAGTTGCACTGCAGCATGTGGGATCTTCCCGGACCAGGGCTCAAATCCGTGTCCCCTGCACTGGCAGGCGGATTCTTAACCACTGCCCAGCCCGTTATTCTTTTTTTAAAAAAAATATTTCCTCATTTGTGTTTATGTGATGATGCCTTTATTTATTTTTTTATTATTGTTTATATTTGGCTGAGTTGAGTCTCTTTTGCTGCGCGCAGGCTTTCCCTAGTTGTGGCAAGTGGGGGCTAATCTTTGTTGTGGTGTGCGGACTTCTCATTGTGGTGGCTTCTCTTGTTGCGGAGCGTGGGCTCTAAGAGTGCGGGCTTCAGTAATTGCAGCACCTGGGCTCAGTATTTGCGGCACACAGGCCCTAGAGTGCGCGGCCTTCATTAGTTGCAGCGTGTGGCCTCAGTTGTTGTGGCTGGTGGGCTCTAGAGCGCAGGCTCAGTAGTTGTGATGTACGGGCTTACTTGCTCTGCGGCACGTGGGATCTTCCCGGACCAGGGCTGGAACCCGTGTCTCCTGCATTGGCAGACGGATTCTTAACTAGTGCACCACCAGGAAAGTCCCAGACTTTCCTTTTCTTAATGACAATTTTGAAGAGTCCTGGTTCACATATTTCATAGACTGTCCTTCAACTTGGCTTTGTGTGATGTTCTCCTCATGACCATAGTGGAGTTAGGGTTTTGGGGAAGGAGATGTTTACTTTTAATATTCAGTTTCAACTCTGTCTCTTGGCTTTTTATATAAGATATTCAATGCATTTAGTTATATATTTAAAAAAGCAGGCTTGTAGACTATTATTTTAAAATCTGCTTGCTATTTTGTAATCTGCTTGGGTTGATGGTGGAATGTTTTTTTTTTTTTTTTTTCAGTACGTGGGCCTCTCCCTGTTGTGGAGTCTCCCGTTCCGGAGCACAGGCTCCCAACCCGCATGCTCAGTGGCCATGGCTCACGGGCCTAGCCGCTCCGCGGCATGTGGGATCTTCCCGGACCGAGTCACGAACCCGTGTCCCCTGCATTGGCAGGCAGGGTCTCAACCACTGCTCCACCAGGCAAGCCCGTTACACTTTTGTTTTAATTATGCAGTTGGCTCTATTGTGTTGATTTACATTTTATTGGTAAATCTCAACTGCTTTGGATTATGATGTGTTTACAAGGCTACACAGATAATCTGGAAGGGAAAATGAAGTAATACAAATGACAGAAAATGTTTTATAATAATAAAATTTTCTTGGCAAGCAGCAACCTTTTCTCAAAGTCAGTCTTTTAATATAATTTGCTTGCTTCATAAATATGGCTTTCTTGTTTGTTCTTATCTTTATTGATTAGTGAGCATGTTAGATGACTTGGAAGGAATCTCACTGTCTTCAAGAAATAATTTGGCATTTTTGATCCGGAATGCTGACAATTCTCAAAAATGGG
Source organism: Mesoplodon bidens (assembly GCF_964165515.1). NCBI lineage: Eukaryota > Metazoa > Chordata > Mammalia > Artiodactyla > Ziphiidae > Mesoplodon > Mesoplodon bidens. The sequence continues at coordinate 24,195 of NW_027672167.1, read as the reverse complement.
TCAGGAAAATCAAAGTAATAGATGGAAAAAAATCTCAATTTTAGCTGTTGATACAACTTTTCTTAAGTTTAGGGTGTGTTTTATAATTTACGTTACTAAAACAGATGTTGGAAGGTCCACCAACATATTTATTTTATGTTTTTAAATCATTTTACTTTGCTGTATTGAATTCAATTCATTCTGGAATTTAGGAGAATTTACCTCTTTATGAAAGAGATTATTGAAAGTAGAAAATGATTGATGACCTTCGCTTCCAGTATTCTTCTCAATAGACTTAGTCTCTCTTCTAATGCTTCCTGTATACTCAGTAATTGTATAAGGTTTAGAGAAAAATGCAGGTCTGGCTGAACATTAAGCACAGTACACTAAATAAAGTTTTTTACTTTGCAGAATATTTTACATGTGTGTCCCATAGATTCATCAGAGATTCTAGTTTTGGATAAAGGCAAGTACATTTAAGGACAATACAACATCCCTGTCTATGACATTGGCATTCGAATGAGAAGTGAATTTGGTTCAGGACGGTTCTTGGAATGCTTGGCATTTAGGTTATTTTAGGTCAACTCTTTGGGCAATTCAATTAGAGTATTTATTGAATGGTTTTCGTGAGCTGAATGGTTGTCATGTCATGTCATAGATGGTCTAAAACATGACTCTTATTTCTACAATAGTTGTGTTGGTCAGATAAGGCATCTTACCTGATGTATTTAATCCAAGATAATGATGCATGAGTAAGAGGCAGATCATTCTCGAGGAAGTAATTTTGGTTTTGAGAGAGGCATTCTTAGGGAAATAGGCCTTGCAGTGCTCATTTAGAGCTGGGCAGGATTGAGGTCCAGAGAGAGGAGGGAAAGGATATTTGGGTGGAGGGAAGGGCATTGGCAGAGCCTCAGAGGCCTGACGGTTCCTGGGGCCTGTGTGGGAATGGTGGGAAAGTTGGGCTGCAGTCAGCCTGTGGGTGGCCTGGACGTTGGGTAATGAGCGTGGCCATCAGTTTATCGGTGCCCTCTGTAGAGTTGTCTGTAACTTGCTTCCTCCCTGAGGAAGTGTGACACGCTTCTGCTAGCTGCAGTGTCTTCCCCACAGCTGTGCTGTCCATTGAGGAGAAGGGGGCCTGCTCTGCCATGGCTTCCTTACTCCTCAGGGTATGGCGTGTGAGTTATTTTAATAATGTATCAATCTGCCTTTTCTTTCTTTTGTCACAATGCATTTGCTTTCTAAAGTGGTCTTCTTTTCAGGATAATAATTGGGTTTCCACAGGGAAAATCATAATGTATGCGGCAAATTACTGACTAAAGGCAAATTTCTGACTTAAAAACATGAATCTCTAATTTGTTTCTAATAGTTCTTCTTTTGTTTAAATTTTTGTTTTGTTAGTTATGTATAGAAACTTAAGGATAGTAATTTCTGCTCAGGTGGATAGTGGTACTGTTTAGCACAGCTCATTGGTCTTCTGAAACTTTTAAAAATGCAGTCTGATTCATTCCAGCCAAGTTAATTATGAGGTACATATTTTTTTCCCCTAATGGAGACAAATGTAAAAGACAGAGATACAGAAATCATCTCCAGTTTAGATTGAAGAAATTTTAGTTACTACTGTTTGTTCCTGCTATTTGATCACAGTTTATTTTTTTTTTGAAGTCTGTCTCTAATCAAATAAGATTTAATGTTTTAGAAGTAAAAGAGCACCATGACTAAATTAATAAGAAAAGTTAATTTAAGGACAAGAATTGATTTTTAAAAATATAAAAGTACATTTCATGACTTGATTTCAAGATGATCTGGTGGTATCCTTATACTGCTGCAGAAGGAAGTCCACAGTGGGACGAGAATGATGCTTAAAAATCACCACCCTTATTATCTATGACTGAACATGTCTTAGTCCAGGCCAGTGTGCCTACCACCTCTGTGGTACACTGTTGATTTCATTTTTCTTCCAGTATTTACTTTTGGTCCTGGACCAATTATCTAGCTGTGATGGGATTCTCCAAAAGTATCCTACATTTTGTACTTAGTGAACTAGTGATTGTTCTGTTTGCAGACATTCTTTCTGAGGCTCTACTCTTGCCTCGGAAACCTACATTTGCAGAAAGGGAAATGTATAGGTTTTCCTTTTAAATGTATTTATTTTTATTTATATTTTATTTATTTTTGGCTGTGTTGGGTCTTCGTTTCTGTGCGAGGGCCTTCTCTAGTTGCGGCGAGCAGGGGCCACTCCTCATCGTGGTTCGTGGGCCTCTCACTGCCGTGGCGCCTCTTGTTGCGGAGCACAGGCTCCAGAAGCGCAGGCTCAGTAGTTGTGGCTCACGGGCTTAGTTGCACTGCAGCATGTGGGATCTTCCCGGACCAGGGCTCAAATCCGTGTCCCCTGCACTGGCAGGCGGATTCTTAACCACTGCCCCGCCCGTTATTCTTTTTTTTTAAAAAATATTTCCTCATATGTGTTTATGTGATGATGCCTTTATTTATTTTTTTATTATTGTTTATATTTGGCTGAGTTGAGTCTCTGTTGCTGCGCGCAGGCTTTCCCTAGTTGTGGCAAATGGGGGCTACTCTTTGTTGTGGTGTGCGGACTTCTCATTGTGGTGGCTTCTCTTGTTGCGGAGCGTGGGCTCTAAGAGTGCGGGCTTCAGTAATTGCAGCACCTGGGCTCAGTATTTGCGGCACACAGGCCCTAGAGTGCGCGGGCTTCATTAGTTGCAGCGTGCGGCCTCAGTTGTTGTGGCTGGTGGGCTCTAGAGCGCAGGCTCAGTAGTTGTGATGTACGGGTATACTTGCTCTGCGGCACGTGGGATCTTCCCGGGCCAGGGCTGGAACCCGTGTCCCCTGCATTCGCAGACGGATTCTTAACTAGTGCACCACCAGGAAAGTCCCAGACTTTCCTTTACTTAATGACAATTTTGAAGAGTCCTGGTTCACATATTTCATAGACTGTCCTTCAACTTGGCTTTGTGTGATGTTCTCCTCATGACCATAGTGGAGTTAGGGTTTTGGGGAAAGAGATGTTTACTTTTAATATTCGGTTTCAACTCTATCTCTTGGCTTTTTATATAAGATATTCAATGCATTTAGTTATATATTTAAAAAAGCAGTCTTGTAGACTATTATTTTAAAATCTGCTTGCTATTTTGTAATCTGCTTGGGTTGATGGTGGAATGCTTTTTTTTTTTTTTCAGTACGTGGGCCTCTCCCTGTTGTGGAGTCTCCCGTTACGGAGCACAGGCTCCCAACCCGCATGCTCAGTGGCCATGGCTCACGTGCCTAGCCGCTCCGCGGCATGTGGGATCTTCCCGGACCGAGTCACGAACCCGTGTCCCCTGCATTGGCAGGCAGGCTCTCAACCACTGCTCCACCAGGGAAGCCCGGTACACTTTTGTTTTAATTATGCAGTTGGCTCTATTGTGTTGATTTACATTTTATTTGTAAATCTCAACTGCTTTGGATTATGATGTGTTTACAAGGCTACACAGATAATCTGGAAGGGAAAATGAAGTAATACAAATGACAGAAAAAGTTTTATAATAATGAAATTTTCTTGGCAAGCAGCAACCTTTTCTCAAAGTCAGTCTTTTAATATAATTTGCTTGCTTCCTAAATATGGCTTTCTTGTTTGTTCTTATCTTTATTGATTAGTGAGCATGTTAGATGACTTGGGAGGAATCTCACTGTCTTCAACAAATAATTTGGCATTATTGATCCAGAATGCTGACAATTCTCAAAAATGGGTCAGGAAAATCAAAGTAATAGATGGAAAAAAATCTCAATTTTAGCTGTTGATATAACTTTTCTTAAATTTAGGGTGTTTTTTATAATTTAAGTTACTAAAACAGATGGTGGAAGGTCCACCAAGATATTTATTTTATGTATTTAAAGCATTTTACTTTGCTGTATTGAATTCCATTCATTCTGGAATTTAGGAGCATTTACCTCTTTATGAAAGAGACTATTGAAAGTAGAAAATGATTGATGACCTTCGCTTCCAGTATTCTTCTCAATAGACTTAGGCTCTCTTCTAATGCTTCTTGCATACTAAGTAATTGTATAAGGTTTAGAGAATAATTTAGGTCTGTCTGAACATTAAGCACAGTACACTAAATAAAGCTTTTTCACTTTGCAGAATATTTTACATGTGTGTCCCATAGATTCATCAGAGATTCTAGTTTTGGATAAAGGCAAGTACATTTAAGGACAATACAGCATCCCTGTCTGTGACATTGGCATTCGAATGAGAAGTGAATTTGGTTCACGACGGTTCTTGGAATGCTTGGCATTTAGGTTATTTTAGGTCAACTCTTTGGGCAATTCAATTAGAGTATTTATTGAATGGTTTTCGTGAGCTGAATGGTTGTCATGTCATGTCATAGATGGTCTAAAACATGACTCTTATTTCTAAAATAGTTGTGTTGGTCAGATAAGGCATCTTACATGAAGTATGTAATCCAAGATAATGATGCATGAGTAAGAGGCAGATCATTCTCGAGGAAGTAATTTTGGTTTTGAGAGAGGCATTCTTAGGGAAATAGGCCTTGCAGTGCTCATTTAGAGCTGGGCAGGATTGAGGTCCAGAGAGAGGAGGGAAAGGATATTTGGGTAGAGGGAAGGGCATTGGCAGAGCCTCAGAGGCCTGACGGTTCCTGGGGCCTGTGTGGGAATGGTGGGAAAGTTGGGCTGCAGTCAGCCTGTGGGTGGCCTGGACGTTGGGTAATGAGCGTGGCCGTCAGTTTATGGGTGCCCTCTGTAGAGTTGTCTGTAACTTGCTTCCTCCCTGAGGAAGTGTGACACGCTTCTGCTAGCTGCAGTGTCTTCCCCACAGCTGTGCTGTCCATTGAGGAGAAGGGGGCCTGCTCTGCCATGGATTCCTTACTCCTCAGGGTATGGCGTGTGAGTTATTTTAATAATGTATCAATCTGCCTTTTCTTTCTTTTGTCACAATGCATTTGCTTTCTAAAGTGGTCTTGTTTTCAGGATAATAATTGGGTTTCCACAGGGAAAATCATAATGTATGAGGCAAATTACTGACTAAAGGCAAATTTCTGACTTAAAAACATGAATCTCTAATTTGTTTCTAGTAGTTCTTCTTTTGTTTAAATTTTTGTTTTGTTAGTTATGTATAGAAACTTAAGGATAGTAATTTCTGCTCAGGTGGATAGTGGTACTGTTTAGCACAGCTCATTGGTCTTCTGAAACTTTTACAAATGCAGTCTGATTCATTCCGGCCAAGTTAATTATGAGGTACATATTTTTTTCCCTTATGGAGACAAATGTAAAAGACAGAGATACAGAAATCATCTCCAGTTTAGATTGAAGAAATTTTAGTTACTACTGTTTGTTCCTGCTATTTGATCAGAGTTTATTTTTATTTTTTGAAGTCTGTCTCTAATCAAATAAGATTTAATGTTTTAGAAGTAAAAGAGCACCATGACTAAATTAATAAGAAAAGTTAATTTAAGGACAAGAATTGATTTTTAAAAATATAAAAGTACATTTCATGACTTGATTTCAAGATGATCTGGTGGTATTCTTATACTGCTGCAGAAGGATGTCCACAGTGGGACGAGAATGATGCTTAAAAATCACCACCCTTATTATCTATGACTGAACATGTCTTAGTCCAGGCCAGTGTGCCTACCACCTCTGTGGTACACTGTTGATTTCATTTTTCTTCCAGTATTTACTTTTGGTCCTGGACCAATTATCTAGCTGTGATGGGATTCTCCAAAAGTATCCTACATTTTGTACTTAGTGAACTAGTGATTGTTCTGTTTGCAGACATTCTTTCTGAGGCTCTACACTTGCCTCGAAAACCTACATTTGCAGAAAGGGAAATGTATAGGTTTTCCTTTTAAATGTATTTATTTTTGTTTATATTATATTTATTTTTGGCTGTGTTGGGTCTTCGTTTCTGTGCGAGGGCCTTCTCTAGTTGCGGCGAGCAGGGGCCACTCCTCATCGTTGTTCGTGGGCCTCTCACTGCCGTGGCGCCTCTTGTTGCAGAGCACAGGCTCCAGAAGCGCAGGCTCAGTAGTTGTGGCTCCCGGGCTTAGTTGCACTGCAGCATGTGGGATCTTCCCGGACCAGGGCTCAAATCCGTGTCCCCTGCACTGGCAGGCGGATTCTTAACCTCTGCCCCGCCCGTTATTCTTTTTTTTTAAATATTTCCTCATTTGTGTTTATGTGATGATGCCTTTATTTATTTTTTTATTATTGTTTATATTTGGCTGAGTTGAGTCTGTGTTGCTGCGCGCAGGCTTTCCCTAGTTGTGGCAAGTGGGGCTACTCTTTGTTGTGGTGCGCGGACTTCTCATTGTGGTGGCTTCTCTTGTTGCGGAGCGTGGGCTCTAAGAGTGCGGGCTTCAGTAATTGCAGCACCTGGGCTCCGTATTTGCGGCACACAGGCACTAGAGTGCGCGGGCTTCATTAGTTGCAGCGTGTGGCCTCAGTTGTTGTGGCTGGCGGGCTCTAGAGCGCAGGCTCAGTAGTTGTGATGTACGGGCTTACTTGCTCTGCGGCATGTGGGATCTTCCCGGACCAGGGCTGGAACCCGTGTCCCCTGCATTGGCAGACGGATTCTTAACTAGTGCACCACCAGGAAAGTCCCAGACTTTCCTTTTCTTAATGACAATTTTGAAGAGTCCTGGTTCACATATTTCATAGACTGTCCTTCAACTTGGCTTTGTGTGATGTTCTCCTCATGACTGGAGTGGAGTTAGGGTTTTGGGGAAGGAGATGTTTACTTTTAATATTCGGTTTCAACTCTGTCTCTTGGCTTTTTATATAAGATATTCAATGCATTTAGTTATATATTTAAAAAGCAGGCTTGTAGACTATTATTTTAAAATCTGCTTGCTATTTTGTAATCTGCTTGGGTTGATGGTGGAATGTTTTTTTTTTTTTTTTCAGTACGTGGGCCTCTCCCTGTTGTGGAGTCTCCCGTTCCAGAGCACAGGCTCCCAACCCGCATGCTCAGTGGCCATGGCTCACGGGCCTAGCCGCTCCGCGGCATGTGGGATCTTCCCGGACCGAGTCACGAACCCGTGTCCCCTGCATTGGCAGGCAGGCTCTCAACCACTGCTCCACCAGGGAAGCCCGTTACACTTTTGTTTTAATTATGCAGTTGGCTCTATTGTGTTGATTTACATTTTATTGGTAAATCTCAACTGCTTTGGATTATGATGTGTTTACAAGGCTACACAGATAATCTGGAAGGGAAAATGAAGTAATACAAATGACAGAAAATGTTTTATAATAATAAAATTTTCTTGGCAAGCAGCAACCTTTTCTCAAAGTCAGTCTTTTAATATAATTTGCTTGCTTCATAAATATGGCTTTCTTGTTTGTTCTTATCTTTATTGATTAGTGAGCATGTTAGATGACTTTGAAGGAATCTCACTGTCTTCAAGAAATAATTTGGCATTTTTGATCCGGAATGCTGACAATTCTCAAAAATGGGTCAGGAAAATCAAAGTAATAGATGGAAAAAAATCTCAATTTTAGCTGTTGATACAACTTTTCTTAAGTTTAGGGTGTGTTTTATAATTTACGTTACTAAAACAGATGGTGGAAGGTCCACCAATATATTTATTTTATGTTTTTAAAGCATTTTACTTTGCTGTATTGAATTCAATTCATTCTGGAATTTAGGAGAATTTACCTCTTTATGAAAGAGATTATTGAAAGTAGAAAATGATTGATGACCTTCGCTTCCAGTATTCTTCTCAATAGACTTAGTCTCTCTTCTAATGCTTCCTGTATACTCAGTAATTGTATAAGGTTTAGAGAAAAATGCAGGTCTGGCTGAACATTAAGCACAGTACACTAAATAAAGCTTTTTTACTTTGCAGAATATTTTACATGTGTGTCCCATAGATTCATCAGAGATTCTAGTTTTGGATAAAGGCAAGTACATTTAAGGACAATACAACATCCCTGTCTATGACATTGGCATTCGAATGAGAAGTGAATTTGGTTCAGGACGGTTCTTGGAATGCTTGGCATTTAGGTTATTTTAGGTCAACTCTTTGGGCAATTCAATTAGAGTATTTATTGAATGGTTTTCGTGAGCTGAATGGTTGTCATGTCATGTCATAGATGGTCTAAAACATGACTCTTATTTCTACAATAGTTGTGTTGGTCAGATAAGGCATCTTACCTGATGTATTTAATCCAAGATAATGATGCATGAGTAAGAGGCAGATCATTCTCGAGGAAGTAATTTTGGTTTTGAGAGAGGCATTCTTAGGGAAATAGGCCTTGCAGTGCTCATTTAGAGCTGGGCAGGATTGAGGTCCAGAGAGAGGAGGGAAAGGATATTTGGGTGGAGGGAAGGGCATTGGCAGAGCCTCAGAGGCCTGACGGTTCCTGGGGCCTGTGTGGGAATGGTGGGAAAGTTGGGCTGCAGTCAGCCTGTGGGTGGCCTGGACGTTGGGTAATGAGCGTGGCCGTCAGTTTATGGGTGCCCTCTGTAGAGTTGTCTGTAACTTGCTTCCTCCCTGAGGAAGTGTGACACGCTTCTGCTAGCTGCAGTGTCTTCCCCACAGCTGTGCTGTCCATTGAGGAGAAGGGGGCCTGCTCTGCCATGGCTTCCTTACTCCTCAGGGTATGGCGTGTGAGTTATTTTAATAATGTATCAATCTGCCTTTTCTTTCTTTTGTCACAATGCATTTGCTTTCTAAAGTGGTCTTGTTTTCAGGATAATAATTGGGTTTCCACAGGGAAAATCATAATGTATGAGGCAAATTACTGACTAAAGGCAAATTTCTGACTTAAAAACATGAATCTCTAATTTGTTTCTAGTAGTTCTTCTTTTGTTTAAATTTTTGTTGTGTTAGTTATGTATAGAAACTTAAGGATAGTAATTTCTGCTCAGGTGGATAGTGGTACTGTTTAGCACAGCTCATTGGTCTTCTGAAACTTTTACAAATGCAGTCTGATTCATTCCGGCCAAGTTAATTATGAGGTACATATTTTTTTCCCCTAATGGAGACAAATGTAAAAGACAGAGATACAGAAATCATCTCCAGTTTAGATTGAAGAAATTTTAGTTACTACTGTTTGTTCCTGCTATTTGATCAGAGTTTATTTTTATTTTTTGAAGTCTGTCTCTAATCAAATAAGATTTAATGTTTTAGAAGTAAAAGAGCACCATGACTAAACTGATAAGAAAAGTTAATTTAAGGACAAGAATTGATTTTTAAAAATATAAAAGTACATTTCATGACTTGATTTCAAGATGATCTTGTGGTATCCTTATACTGCTGCAGAGGGAAGTCCACAGTGGGACGAGAATGATGCTTAAAAATCACCACCCTTATTATCTATGACTGAACATGTCTTATTCCAGGCCAGTGTGCCTACCACCTCTGTGGTACACTGTTGATTTCATTTTTCTTCCAGTATTTACTTTTGGTCCTGGACCAATTATCTAGCTGTGATGGGATTCTCCAAAATTATCCTACATTTTGTACTTAGTGAACTAGTGATTGTTCTGTTTGCAGACATTCTTTCTGAGGCTCTACTCTTGCCTCGAAAACCTACATTTGCAGAAAGGGAAATGTATAGGTTTTCCTTTTAAATGTATTTATTTTTATTTATATTTTATTTATTTTTGGCTGTGTTGGGTCTTCGTTTCTGTGCGGGGGCCTTCTCTAGTTGCGGCGAGCAGGGGCCACTCCTCATCGTGGTTCGAGGGCCTCTCAGTGCCGTGGCGCCTCTTGTTGTGGAGCACAGGCTCCAGAAGCGCAGGCTCAGTAGTTGTGGCTCCCGGGCTTAGTTGCACTGCAGCATGTGGGATCTTCCCGGACCAGGGCTCAAATCCGTGTCCCCTGCACTGGCAGGCGGATTCTTAACCACTGCCCAGCCCGTTATTCTTTTTTTAAAAAAAATATTTCCTCATATGTGTTTATGTGATGATGCCTTTATTTATTTTTTTATTATTGTTTATATTTGGCTGAGTTGAGTCTCTTTTGCTGCGCGCAGGCTTTCCCTAGTTGTGGCAAGTGGGGGCTAATCTTTGTTGTGGTGTGCGGACTTCTCATTGTGGTGGCTTCTCTTGTTGCGGAGCGTGGGCTCTAAGAGTGCGGGCTTCAGTAATTGCAGCACCTGGGCTCAGTATTTGCGGCACACAGGCCCTAGAGTGCGCGGCCTTCATTAGTTGCAGCGTGTGGCCTCAGTTGTTGTGGCTGGTGGGCTCTAGAGCGCAGGCTCAGTAGTTGTGATGTACGGGCTTACTTGCTCTGCGGCACGTGGGATCTTCCCGGACCAGGGCTGGAACCCGTGTCTCCTGCATTGGCAGACGGATTCTTAACTAGTGCACCACCAGGAAAGTCCCAGACTTTCCTTTTCTTAATGACAATTTTGAAGAGTCCTGGTTCACATATTTCATAGACTGTCCTTCAACTTGGCTTTGTGTGATGTTCTCCTCATGACCATAGTGGAGTTAGGGTTTTGGGGAAGGAGATGTTTACTTTTAATATTCAGTTTCAACTCTGTCTCTTGGCTTTTTATATAAGATATTCAATGCATTTAGTTATATATTTTAAAAAGCAGGCTTGTAGACTATTATTTTAAAATCTGCTTGCTATTTTGTAATCTGCTTGGGTTGATGGTGGAATGTTTTTTTTTTTTTTTTTCAGTACGTGGGCCTCTCCCTGTTGTGGAGTCTCCCGTTCCGGAGCACAGGCTCCCAACCCGCATGCTCAGTGGCCATGGCTCACGGGCCTAGCCGCTCCGCGGCATGTGGGATCTTCCCGGACCGAGTCACGAACCCGTGTCCCCTGCATTGGCAGGCAGGGTCTCAACCACTGCTCCACCAGGCAAGCCCGTTACACTTTTGTTTTAATTATGCAGTTGGCTCTATTGTGTTGATTTACATTTTATTGGTAAATCTCAACTGCTTTGGATTATGATGTGTTTACAAGGCTACACAGATAATCTGGAAGGGAAAATGAAGTAATACAAATGACAGAAAATGTTTTATAATAATAAAATTTTCTTGGCAAGCAGCAACCTTTTCTCAAAGTCAGTCTTTTAATATAATTTGCTTGCTTCATAAATATGGCTTTCTTGTTTGTTCTTATCTTTATTGATTAGTGAGCATGTTAGATGACTTGGAAGGAATCTCACTGTCTTCAAGAAATAATTTGGCGTTTTTGATCCGGAATGCTGACAATTCTCAAAAATGGGTCAGGAAAATCAAAGTAATAGATGGAAAAAAATCTCAATTTTAGCTGTTGATACAACTTTTCTTAAGTTTAGGGTGTGTTTTATAATTTACGTTACTAAAACAGATGTTGGAAGGTCCACCAACATATTTATTTTATGTTTTTAAATCATTTTACTTTGCTGTATTGAATTCAATTCATTCTGGAATTTAGGAGAATTTACCTCTTTATGAAAGAGATTATTGAAAGTAGAAAATGATTGATGACCTTCGCTTCCAGTATTCTTCTCAATAGACTTAGTCTCTCTTCTAATGCTTCCTGTATACTCAGTAATTGTATAAGGTTTAGAGAAAAATGCAGGTCTGGCTGAACATTAAGCACAGTACACTAAATAAAGTTTTTTACTTTGCAGAATATTTTACATGTGTGTCCCATAGATTCATCAGAGATTCTAGTTTTGGATAAAGGCAAGTACATTTAAGGACAATACAACATCCCTGTCTATGACATTGGCATTCAAATGAGAAGTGAATTTGGTTCAGGACGGTTCTTGGAATGCTTGGCATTTAGGTTATTTTAGGTCAACTCTTTGGGCAATTCAATTAGAGTATTTATTGAATGGTTTTCGTGAGCTGAATGGTTGTCATGTCATGTCATAGATGGTCTAAAACATGACTCTTATTTCTACAATAGTTGTGTTGGTCAGATAAGGCATCTTACCTGATGTATTTAATCCAAGATAATGATGCATGAGTAAGAGGCAGATCATTCTCGAGGAAGTAATTTTGGTTTTGAGAGAGGCATTCTTAGGGAAATAGGCCTTGCAGTGCTCATTTAGAGCTGGGCAGGATTGAGGTCCAGAGAGAGGAGGGAAAGGATATTTGGGTGGAGGGAAGGGCATTGGCAGAGCCTCAGAGGCCTGACGGTTCCTGGGGCCTGTGTGGGAATGGTGGGAAAGTTGGGCTGCAGTCAGCCTGTGGGTGGCCTGGACGTTGGGTAATGAGCGTGGCCGTCAGTTTATGGGTGCCCTCTGTAGAGTTGTCTGTAACTTGCTTCCTCCCTGAGGAAGTGTGACACGCTTCTGCTAGCTGCAGTGTCTTCCCCACAGCTGTGCTGTCCATTGAGGAGAAGGGGGCCTGCTCTGCCATGGCTTCCTTACTCCTCAGGGTATGGCGTGTGAGTTATTTTAATAATGTATCAATCTGCCTTTTCTTTCTTTTGTCACAATGCATTTGCTTTCTAAAGTGGTCTTCTTTTCAGGATAATAATTGGGTTTCCACAGGGAAAATCATAATGTATGAGGCAAATTACTGACTAAAGGCAAATTTCTGACTTAAAAACATGAATCTCTAATTTGTTTCTAATAGTTCTTCTTTTGTTTAAATTTTTGTTTTGTTAGTTATGTATAGAAACTTAAGGATAGTAATTTCTGCTCAGGTGGATAGTGGTACTGTTTAGCACAGCTCATTGGTCTTCTGAAACTTTTAAAAATGCAGTCTGATTCATTCCAGCCAAGTTAATTATGAGGTACATATTTTTTTCCCCTAATGGAGACAAATGTAAAAGACAGAGATACAGAAATCATCTCCAGTTTAGATTGAAGAAATTTTAGTTACTACTGTTTGTTCCTGCTATTTGATCACTGTTTATTTTTTTTTTGAAGTCTGTCTCTAATCAAATAAGATTTAATGTTTTAGAAGTAAAAGAGCACCATGACTAAATTAATAAGAAAAGTTAATTTAAGGACAAGAATTGATTTTTAAAAATATAAAAGTACATTTCATGACTTGATTTCAAGATGATCTGGTGGTATCCTTATACTGCTGCAGAAGGAAGTCCACAGTGGGACGAGAATGATGCTTAAAAATCACCACCCTTATTATCTATGACTGAACATGTCTTAGTCCAGGCCAGTGTGCCTACCACCTCTGTGGTACACTGTTGATTTCATTTTTCTTCCAGTATTTACTTTTGGTCCTGGACCAATTATCTAGCTGTGATGGGATTCTCCAAAAGTATCCTACATTTTGTACTTAGTGAACTAGTGATTGTTCTGTTTGCAGACATTCTTTCTGAGGCTCTACTCTTGCCTCGGAAACCTACATTTGCAGAAAGGGAAATGTATAGGTTTTCCTTTTAAATGTATTTATTTTTATTTATATTTTATTTATTTTTGGCTGTGTTGGGTCTTCGTTTCTGTGCGAGGGCCTTCTCTAGTTGCGGCGAGCAGGGGCCACTCCTCATCGTGGTTCGTGGGCCTCTCACTGCCGTGGCGCCTCTTGTTGCGGAGCACAGGCTCCAGAAGCGCAGGCTCAGTAGTTGTGGCTCACGGGCTTAGTTGCACTGCAGCATGTGGGATCTTCCCGGACCAGGGCTCAAATCCGTGTCCCCTGCACTGGCAGGCGGATTCTTAACCACTGCCCCGCCCGTTATTCTTTTTTTTAAAAAAATATTTCCTCATATGTGTTTATGTGATGATGCCTTTATTTATTTTTTTATTATTGTTTATATTTGGCTGAGTTGAGTCTCTGTTGCTGCGCGCAGGCTTTCCCTAGTTGTGGCAAGTGGGGGCTACTCTTTGTTGTGGTGTGCGGACTTCTCATTGTGGTGGCTTCTCTTGTTGCGGAGCGTGGGCTCTAAGAGTGCGGGCTTCAGTAATTGCAGCACCTGGGCTCAGTATTTGCGGCACACAGGCCCTAGAGTGCGCGGGCTTCATTAGTTGCAGCGTGCGGCCTCAGTTGTTGTGGCTGGTGGGCTCTAGAGCGCAGGCTCAGTAGTTGTGATGTACGGGTATACTTGCTCTGCGGCACGTGGGATCTTCCCGGACCAGGGCTGGAACCCGTGTCCCCTGCATTGGCAGACGGATTCTTAACTAGTGCACCACCAGGAAAGTCCCAGACTTTCCTTTTCTTAATGACAATTTTGAAGAGTCCTGGTTCACATATTTCATAGACTGTCCTTCAACTTGGCTTTGTGTGATGTTCTCCTCATGACCATAGTGGAGTTAGGGTTTTGGGGAAAGAGATGTTTACTTTTAATATTCGGTTTCAACTCTATCTCTTGGCTTTTTATATAAGATATTCAATGCATTTAGTTATATATTTAAAAAAGCAGTCTTGTAGACTATTATTTTAAAATCTGCTTGCTATTTTGTAATCTGCTTGGGTTGATGGTGGAATGCTTTTTTTTTTTTTTTCAGTACGTGGGCCTCTCCCTGTTGTGGAGTCTCCCGTTACGGAGCACAGGCTCCCAACCCGCATGCTCAGTGGCCATGGCTCACGGGCCTAGCCGCTCCGCGGCATGTGGGATCTTCCCGGACCGAGTCACGAACCCGTGTCCCCTGCATTGGCAGGCAGGCTCTCAACCACTGCTCCACCAGGGAAGCCCGGTACACTTTTGTTTTAATTATGCAGTTGGCTCTATTGTGTTGATTTACATTTTATTTGTAAATCTCAACTGCTTTGGATTATGATGTGTTTACAAGGCTACACAGATAATCTGGAAGGGAAAATGAAGTAATACAAATGACAGAAAAAGTTTTATAATAATGAAATTTTCTTGGCAAGCAGCAACCTTTTCTCAAAGTCAGTCTTTTAATATAATTTGCTTGCTTCCTAAATATGGCTTTCTTGTTTGTTCTTATCTTTATTGATTAGTGAGCATGTTAGATGACTTGGGAGGAATCTCACTGTCTTCAACAAATAATTTGGCATTATTGATCCAGAATGCTGACAATTCTCAAAAATGGGTCAGGAAAATCAAAGTAATAGATGGAAAAAAATCTCAATTTTAGCTGTTGATATAACTTTTCTTAAATTTAGGGTGTTTTTTATAATTTAAGTTACTAAAACAGATGGTGGAAGGTCCACCAAGATATTTATTTTATGTATTTAAAGCATTTTACTTTGCTGTATTGAATTCCATTCATTCTGGAATTTAGGAGCATTTACCTCTTTATGAAAGAGACTATTGAAAGTAGAAAATGATTGATGACCTTCGCTTCCAGTATTCTTCTCAATAGACTTAGGCTCTCTTCTAATGCTTCTTGCATACTAAGTAATTGTATAAGGTTTAGAGAATAATTTAGGTCTGTCTGAACATTAAGCACAGTACACTAAATAAAGCTTTTTCACTTTGCAGAATATTTTACATGTGTGTCCCATAGATTCATCAGAGATTCTAGTTTTGGATAAAGGCAAGTACATTTAAGGACAATACAGCATCCCTGTCTGTGACATTGGCATTCGAATGAGAAGTGAATTTGGTTCACGACGGTTCTTGGAATGCTTGGCATTTAGGTTATTTTAGGTCAACTCTTTGGGCAATTCAATTAGAGTATTTATTGAATGGTTTTCGTGAGCTGAATGGTTGTCATGTCATGTCATAGATGGTCTAAAACATGACTCTTATTTCTAAAATAGTTGTGTTGGTCAGATAAGGCATCTTACATGAAGTATGTAATCCAAGATAATGATGCATGAGTAAGAGGCAGATCATTCTCGAGGAAGTAATTTTGGTTTTGAGAGAGGCATTCTTAGGGAAATAGGCCTTGCAGTGCTCATTTAGAGCTGGGCAGGATTGAGGTCCAGAGAGAGGAGGGAAAGGATATTTGGGTAGAGGGAAGGGCATTGGCAGAGCCTCAGAGGCCTGACGGTTCCTGGGGCCTGTGTGGGAATGGTGGGAAAGTTGGGCTGCAGTCAGCCTGTGGGTGGCCTGGACGTTGGGTAATGAGCGTGGCCGTCAGTTTATGGGTGCCCTCTGTAGAGTTGTCTGTAACTTGCTTCCTCCCTGAGGAAGTGTGACACGCTTCTGCTAGCTGCAGTGTCTTCCCCACAGCTGTGCTGTCCATTGAGGAGAAGGGGGCCTGCTCTGCCATGGATTCCTTACTCCTCAGGGTATGGCGTGTGAGTTATTTTAATAATGTATCAATCTGCCTTTTCTTTCTTTTGTCACAATGCATTTGCTTTCTAAAGTGGTCTTGTTTTCAGGATAATAATTGGGTTTCCACAGGGAAAATCATAATGTATGAGGCAAATTACTGACTAAAGGCAAATTTCTGACTTAAAAACATGAATCTCTAATTTGTTTCTAGTAGTTCTTCTTTTGTTTAAATTTTTGTTTTGTTAGTTATGTATAGAAACTTAAGGATAGTAATTTCTGCTCAGGTGGATAGTGGTACTGTTTAGCACAGCTCATTGGTCTTCTGAAACTTTTACAAATGCAGTCTGATTCATTCCGGCCAAGTTAATTATGAGGTACATATTTTTTTCCCTTATGGAGACAAATGTAAAAGACAGAGATACAGAAATCATCTCCAGTTTAGATTGAAGAAATTTTAGTTACTACTGTTTGTTCCTGCTATTTGATCAGAGTTTATTTTTATTTTTTGAAGTCTGTCTCTAATCAAATAAGATTTAATGTTTTAGAAGTAAAAGAGCACCATGACTAAATTAATAAGAAAAGTTAATTTAAGGACAAGAATTGATTTTTAAAAATATAAAAGTACATTTCATGACTTGATTTCAAGATGATCTGGTGGTATTCTTATACTGCTGCAGAAGGATGTCCACAGTGGGACGAGAATGAGGCTTAAAAATCACCACCCTTATTATCTATGACTGAACATGTCTTAGTCCAGGCCAGTGTGCCTACCACCTCTGTGGTACACTGTTGATTTCATTTTTCTTCCAGTATTTACTTTTGGTCCTGGACCAATTATCTAGCTGTGATGGGATTCTCCAAAAGTATCCTACATTTTGTACTTAGTGAACTAGTGATTGTTCTGTTTGCAGACATTCTTTCTGAGGCTCTACTCTTGCCTCGAAAACCTACATTTGCAGAAAGGGAAATGTATAGGTTTTCCTTTTAAATGTATTTATTTTTATTTATATTTTATTTATTTTTGGCTGTGTTGGGTCTTCGTTTCTGTGCGGGGGCCTTCTCTAGTTGCGGCGAGCAGGGGCCACTCCTCATCGTGGTTCGAGGGCCTCTCAGTGCCGTGGCGCCTCTTGTTGTGGAGCACAGGCTCCAGAAGCGCAGGCTCAGTAGTTGTGGCTCCCGGGCTTAGTTGCACTGCAGCATGTGGGATCTTCCCGGACCAGGGCTCAAATCCGTGTCCCCTGCACTGGCAGGCGGATTCTTAACCACTGCCCAGCCCGTTATTCTTTTTTTAAAAAAAATATTTCCTCATTTGTGTTTATGTGATGATGCCTTTATTTATTTTTTTATTATTGTTTATATTTGGCTGAGTTGAGTCTCTTTTGCTGCGCGCAGGCTTTCCCTAGTTGTGGCAAGTGGGGGCTAATCTTTGTTGTGGTGTGCGGACTTCTCATTGTGGTGGCTTCTCTTGTTGCGGAGCGTGGGCTCTAAGAGTGCGGGCTTCAGTAATTGCAGCACCTGGGCTCAGTATTTGCGGCACACAGGCCCTAGAGTGCGCGGCCTTCATTAGTTGCAGCGTGTGGCCTCAGTTGTTGTGGCTGGTGGGCTCTAGAGCGCAGGCTCAGTAGTTGTGATGTACGGGCTTACTTGCTCTGCGGCACGTGGGATCTTCCCGGACCAGGGCTGGAACCCGTGTCTCCTGCATTGGCAGACGGATTCTTAACTAGTGCACCACCAGGAAAGTCCCAGACTTTCCTTTTCTTAATGACAATTTTGAAGAGTCCTGGTTCACATATTTCATAGACTGTCCTTCAACTTGGCTTTGTGTGATGTTCTCCTCATGACCATAGTGGAGTTAGGGTTTTGGGGAAGGAGATGTTTACTTTTAATATTCAGTTTCAACTCTGTCTCTTGGCTTTTTATATAAGATATTCAATGCATTTAGTTATATATTTAAAAAAGCAGGCTTGTAGACTATTATTTTAAAATCTGCTTGCTATTTTGTAATCTGCTTGGGTTGATGGTGGAATGTTTTTTTTTTTTTTTTTCAGTACGTGGGCCTCTCCCTGTTGTGGAGTCTCCCGTTCCGGAGCACAGGCTCCCAACCCGCATGCTCAGTGGCCATGGCTCACGGGCCTAGCCGCTCCGCGGCATGTGGGATCTTCCCGGACCGAGTCACGAACCCGTGTCCCCTGCATTGGCAGGCAGGGTCTCAACCACTGCTCCACCAGGCAAGCCCGTTACACTTTTGTTTTAATTATGCAGTTGGCTCTATTGTGTTGATTTACATTTTATTGGTAAATCTCAACTGCTTTGGATTATGATGTGTTTACAAGGCTACACAGATAATCTGGAAGGGAAAATGAAGTAATACAAATGACAGAAAATGTTTTATAATAATAAAATTTTCTTGGCAAGCAGCAACCTTTTCTCAAAGTCAGTCTTTTAATATAATTTGCTTGCTTCATAAATATGGCTTTCTTGTTTGTTCTTATCTTTATTGATTAGTGAGCATGTTAGATGACTTGGAAGGAATCTCACTGTCTTCAAGAAATAATTTGGCATTTTTGATCCGGAATGCTGACAATTCTCAAAAATGGGTCAGGAAAATCAAAGTAATAGATGGAAAAAAATCTCAATTTTAGCTGTTGATACAACTTTTCTTAAGTTTAGGGTGTGTTTTATAATTTACGTTACTAAAACAGATGTTGGAAGGTCCACCAACATATTTATTTTATGTTTTTAAATCATTTTACTTTGCTGTATTGAATTCAATTCATTCTGGAATTTAGGAGAATTTACCTCTTTATGAAAGAGATTATTGAAAGTAGAAAATGATTGATGACCTTCGCTTCCAGTATTCTTCTCAATAGACTTAGTCTCTCTTCTAATGCTTCCTGTATACTCAGTAATTGTATAAGGTTTAGAGAAAAATGCAGGTCTGGCTGAACATTAAGCACAGTACACTAAATAAAGTTTTTTACTTTGCAGAATATTTTACATGTGTGTCCCATAGATTCATCAGAGATTCTAGTTTTGGATAAAGGCAAGTACATTTAAGGACAATACAACATCCCTGTCTATGACATTGGCATTCGAATGAGAAGTGAATTTGGTTCAGGACGGTTCTTGGAATGCTTGGCATTTAGGTTATTTTAGGTCAACTCTTTGGGCAATTCAATTAGAGTATTTATTGAATGGTTTTCGTGAGCTGAATGGTTGTCATGTCATGTCATAGATGGTCTAAAACATGACTCTTATTTCTACAATAGTTGTGTTGGTCAGATAAGGCATCTTACCTGATGTATTTAATCCAAGATAATGATGCATGAGTAAGAGGCAGATCATTCTCGAGGAAGTAATTTTGGTTTTGAGAGAGGCATTCTTAGGGAAATAGGCCTTGCAGTGCTCATTTAGAGCTGGGCAGGATTGAGGTCCAGAGAGAGGAGGGAAAGGATATTTGGGTGGAGGGAAGGGCATTGGCAGAGCCTCAGAGGCCTGACGGTTCCTGGGGCCTGTGTGGGAATGGTGGGAAAGTTGGGCTGCAGTCAGCCTGTGGGTGGCCTGGACGTTGGGTAATGAGCGTGGCCATCAGTTTATGGGTGCCCTCTGTAGAGTTGTCTGTAACTTGCTTCCTCCCTGAGGAAGTGTGACACGCTTCTGCTAGCTGCAGTGTCTTCCCCACAGCTGTGCTGTCCATTGAGGAGAAGGGGGCCTGCTCTGCCATGGCTTCCTTAATCCTCAGGGTATGGCGTGTGAGTTATTTTAATAATGTATCAATCTGCCTTTTCTTTCTTTTGTCACAATGCATTTGCTTTCTAAAGTGGTCTTCTTTTCAGGATAATAATTGGGTTTCCACAGGGAAAATCATAATGTATGCGGCAAATTACTGACTAAAGGCAAATTTCTGACTTAAAAACATGAATCTCTAATTTGTTTCTAATAGTTCTTCTTTTGTTTAAATTTTTGTTTTGTTAGTTATGTATAGAAACTTAAGGATAGTAATTTCTGCTCAGGTGGATAGTGGTACTGTTTAGCACAGCTCATTGGTCTTCTGAAACTTTTAAAAATGCAGTCTGATTCATTCCAGCCAAGTTAATTATGAGGTACATATTTTTTTCCCCTAATGGAGACAAATGTAAAAGACAGAGATACAGAAATCATCTCCAGTTTAGATTGAAGAAATTTTAGTTACTACTGTTTGTTCCTGCTATTTGATCACAGTTTATTTTTTTTTTTGAAGTCTGTCTCTAATCAAATAAGATTTAATGTTTTAGAAGTAAAAGAGCACCATGACTAAATTAATAAGAAAAGTTAATTTAAGGACAAGAATTGATTTTTAAAAATATAAAAGTACATTTCATGACTTGATTTCAAGATGATCTGGTGGTATCCTTATACTGCTGCAGAAGGAAGTCCACAGTGGGACGAGAATGATGCTTAAAAATCACCACCCTTATTATCTATGACTGAACATGTCTTAGTCCAGGCCAGTGTGCCTACCACCTCTGTGGTACACTGTTGATTTCATTTTTCTTCCAGTATTTACTTTTGGTCCTGGACCAATTATCTAGCTGTGATGGGATTCTCCAAAAGTATCCTACATTTTGTACTTAGTGAACTAGTGATTGTTCTGTTTGCAGACATTCTTTCTGAGGCTCTACTCTTGCCTCGGAAACCTACATTTGCAGAAAGGGAAATGTATAGGTTTTCCTTTTAAATGTATTTATTTTTATTTATATTTTATTTATTTTTGGCTGTGTTGGGTCTTCGTTTCTGTGCGAGGGCCTTCTCTAGTTGCGGCGAGCAGGGGCCACTCCTCATCGTGGTTCGTGGGCCTCTCACTGCCGTGGCGCCTCTTGTTGCGGAGCACAGGCTCCAGAAGCGCAGGCTCAGTAGTTGTGGCTCACGGGCTTAGTTGCACTGCAGCATGTGGGATCTTCCCGGACCAGGGCTCAAATCCGTGTCCCCTGCACTGGCAGGCGGATTCTTAACCACTGCCCCGCCCGTTATTCTTTTTTTTAAAAAAATATTTCCTCATATGTGTTTATGTGATGATGCCTTTATTTATTTTTTTATTATTGTTTATATTTGGCTGAGTTGAGTCTCTGTTGCTGCGCGCAGGCTTTCCCTAGTTGTGGCAAGTGGGGGCTACTCTTTGTTGTGGTGTGCGGACTTCTCATTGTGGTGGCTTCTCTTGTTGCGGAGCGTGGGCTCTAAGAGTGCGGGCTTCAGTAATTGCAGCACCTGGGCTCAGTATTTGCGGCACACAGGCCCTAGAGTGCGCGGGCTTCATTAGTTGCAGCGTGCGGCCTCAGTTGTTGTGGCTGGTGGGCTCTAGAGCGCAGGCTCAGTAGTTGTGATGTATGGGTATACTTGCTCTGCGGCACGTGGGATCTTCCCGGACCAGGGCTGGAACCCGTGTCCCCTGCATTGGCAGACGGATTCTTAACTAGTGCACCACCAGGAAAGTCCCAGACTTTCCTTTTCTTAATGACAATTTTGAAGAGTCCTGGTTCACATATTTCATAGACTGTCCTTCAACTTGGCTTTGTGTGATGTTCTCCTCATGACCATAGTGGAGTTAGGGTTTTGGGGAAAGAGATGTTTACTTTTAATATTCGGTTTCAACTCTATCTCTTGGCTTTTTATATAAGATATTCAATGCATTTAGTTATATATTTAAAAAAGCAGTCTTGTAGACTATTATTTTAAAATCTGCTTGCTATTTTGTAATCTGCTTGGGTTGATGGTGGAATGTTTTTTTTTTTTTTTTCAGTACGTGGGCCTCTCCCTGTTGTGGAGTCTCCCGTTACGGAGCACAGGCTCCCAACCCGCATGCTCAGTGGCCATGGCTCACGGGCCTAGCCGCTCCGCGGCATGTGGGATCTTCCCGGACCGAGTCACGAACCCGTGTCCCCTGCATTGGCAGGCAGGCTCTCAACCACTGCTCCACCAGGGAAGCCCGGTACACTTTTGTTTTAATTATGCAGTTGGCTCTATTGTGTTGATTTACATTTTATTTGTAAATCTCAACTGCTTTGGATTATGATGTGTTTACAAGGCTACACAGATAATCTGGAAGGGAAAATGAAGTAATACAAATGACAGAAAAAGTTTTATAATAATGAAATTTTCTTGGCAAGCAGCAACCTTTTCTCAAAGTCAGTCTTTTAATATAATTTGCTTGCTTCCTAAATATGGCTTTCTTGTTTGTTCTTATCTTTATTGATTAGTGAGCATGTTAGATGACTTGGGAGGAATCTCACTGTCTTCAACAAATAATTTGGCATTATTGATCCAGAATGCTGACAATTCTCAAAAATGGGTCAGGAAAATCAAAGTAATAGATGGAAAAAAATCTCAATTTTAGCTGTTGATATAACTTTTCTTAAATTTAGGGTGTTTTTTATAATTTAAGTTACTAAAACAGATGGTGGAAGGTCCACCAAGATATTTATTTTATGTATTTAAAGCATTTTACTTTGCTGTATTGAATTCCATTCATTCTGGAATTTAGGAGCATTTACCTCTTTATGAAAGAGACTATTGAAAGTAGAAAATGATTGATGACCTTCGCTTCCAGTATTCTTCTCAATAGACTTAGGCTCTCTTCTAATGCTTCTTGCATACTAAGTAATTGTATAAGGTTTAGAGAATAATTTAGGTCTGTCTGAACATTAAGCACAGTACAATAAATAAAGCTTTTTCACTTTGCAGAATATTTTACATGTGTGTCCCATAGATTCATCAGAGATTCTAGTTTTGGATAAAGGCAAGTACATTTAAGGACAATACAGCATCCCTGTCTGTGACATTGGCATTCGAATGAGAAGTGAATTTGGTTCAGGACGGTTCTTGGAATGCTTGGCATTTAGGTTATTTTAGGTCAACTCTTTGGGCAATTCAATTAGAGTATTTATTGAATGGTTTTCGTGAGCTGAATGGTTGTCATGTCATGTCATAGATGGTCTCAAACATGACTCTTATTTCTAAAATAGTTGTGTTGGTCAGATAAGGCATCTTACATGAAGTATGTAATCCAAGATAATGATGCATGAGTAAGAGGCAGATCATTCTCGAGGAAGTAATTTTGGTTTTGAGAGAGGCATTCTTAGGGAAATAGGCCTTGCAGTGCTCATTTAGAGCTGGGCAGGCTTGAGGTCCAGAGAGAGGAGGGAAAGGATATTTGGGTAGAGGGAAGGGCATTGGCAGAGCCTCAGAGGCCTGACGGTTCCTGGGGCCTGTGTGGGAATGGTGGGAAAGTTGGGCTGCAGTCAGCCTGTGGGTGGCCTGGACGTTGGGTAATGAGCGTGGCCGTCAGTTTATGGGTGCCCTCTGTAGAGTTGTCTGTAACTTGCTTCCTCCCTGAGGAAGTGTGACACGCTTCTGCTAGCTGCAGTGTCTTCCCCACAGCTGTGCTGTCCATTGAGGAGAAGGGGGCCTGCTCTGCCATGGATTCCTTACTCCTCAGGGTATGGCGTGTGAGTTATTTTAATAATGTATCAATCTGCCTTTTCTTTCTTTTGTCACAATGCATTTGCTTTCTAAAGTGGTCTTCTTTTCAGGATAATAATTGGGTTTCCACAGGGAAAATCATAATGTATGAGGCAAATTACTGACTAAAGGCAAATTTCTGACTTAAAAACATGAATCTCTAATTTGTTTCTAGTAGTTCTTCTTTTGTTTAAATTTTTGTTTTGTTAGTTATGTATAGAAACTTAAGGATAGTAATTTCTGCTCAGGTGGATAGTGGTACTGTTTAGCACAGCTCATTGGTCTTCTGAAACTTTTACAAATGCAGTCTGATTCATTCCGGCCAAGTTAATTATGAGGTACATATTTTTTTCCCTTATGGAGACAAATGTAAAAGACAGAGATACAGAAATCATCTCCAGTTTAGACTGAAGAAATTTTAGTTACTACTGTTTGTTCCTGCTATTTGATCAGAGTTTATTTTTATTTTTTGAAGTCTGTCTCTAATCAAATAAGATTTAATGTTTTAGAAGTAAAAGAGCACCATGACTAAATTAATAAGAAAAGTTAATTTAAGGACAAGAATTGATTTTTAAAAATATAAAAGTACATTTCATGACTTGATTTCAAGATGATCTGGTGGTATTCTTATACTGCTGCAGAAGGATGTCCACAGTGGGAC